>NC_056751.1:221133796-221311296 GCF_019279795.1 Protopterus annectens
GGCACATGCATGGGAGCAATTAGAATATTTATCAAACAATTGGCCATTAGCAGAGTCAGTACATACCAGTCGGGGTGGGTATGTTGATTATTGTTCAAGATAAGGTGGGGGGAGAGAAAGATGTCAATTAACAAGTAGTATATTCCTGTACTTCACATTACTTTCCTAGTCAGTGCTGTTATCCATACCTTACAAGTCTTACTACACTACCCTATAGACCTATATTGGACACTGATATGGCTGTCAACATCATTACACATGAACCAGTTTTACCTGCAGTATACACCTCTTACCTGATATACCTGTGGAGGGAATGTTTAACACTGACTAACTGTTTGTACACATACAGCCGGATTCCAGGTTGATGTTTTGCACTATGCTATCCAACTCTTTTTGCACAAACTCTGACCATGTGTTGACCACATGCTGGTATGCCTGGACATATCTAGAATATTGCCCTCTTCCACCTTCAGTGACCTGATACATACATATACATGCTTTCCTATACAGTTATATGATGTAGCACAGTGTGGGTGATAGTGACCAGTGATACTTTATTATTCAGAGAAACTGCAACAGTCACAATCCCCTACAATACCAGGGTGGACGATACCAGTACAGGTTATATTGGTCTGTATTTCATAGCACAGTGTTACTATCCAATGTACCTGTGGAAGCAATGTTTGTTAGCACTACCTGACTGTTGCCACACAAGGTTCCAGATTACACATTAGTATTATGCACATACATGTTACTGTACACATTCTAACCACAGCTTAACAGGTTGGGGTGTAAATGGGACATACGTGGCTTCTTAGTCACATAAGGTATTGGGGAGTTGCTAGTGTGCCAGGTTTGTTGTCATAGATGTGTGTCAATCAGTTGTATTTCCTGTTTGCTGCCTATACATCTGGGATAATCCCACTGATTTCCCAGGGGGACAGGTTGATGGCATTAGATA
Source organism: Protopterus annectens (assembly GCF_019279795.1). Lineage (NCBI taxonomy): Eukaryota > Metazoa > Chordata > Ceratodontiformes > Protopteridae > Protopterus > Protopterus annectens. The sequence continues at coordinate 221,134,758 of NC_056751.1, forward strand.
TGGGCCACTTTAATAGACAGTCTGGACATATCTATACAGTTGTGGTGTATAATTCTGTGTGCAGACTACTACCACTGACGGGATTCAAACCGTGGCTGTGTGTGCTAATAAAACAACAGTTCACATCTCAGTTGCATGTGCTATTCAGGTTTTGTTGTCTGCATTTCCCCTGTTTACTGTCTATGTGTCTCTCAGTTGTACTAAATGGCCTCTGGGGATTACACCTGTCATATACAGGCATTCATGTTATGGTGCATGGTGTGGGTAACAGTGCTTAATACTGCAGTACTATTTTATGATTGCAAATCTACATTACCATATGATACCAGAATATACACATACAGTCCAGCAATTAGACCTGTTTTGTCAGGGTATTATACTTTTATTGCCATACTAACAATATGAGACTCTTCCTGCCATATCCTGTAGTGTATGCAGTACTTGCCTTGAACAAGACAGGTTTTATACTAGCAATTACTTTACTACTACTTTTATTTTTATTTCCTATGACAGTAAAAGCATAAGTATTAATAACCTGCCTCACGTAGCAACCATGCCAGGCAGCAGATTTGGGCCTCCTGGTTCACGGCCCACTCCATTGTAGCTGTAGGAGACATAAGAGGAATATTTAGCCATACCTATCCATGATATACCTGAGCTGACAATTATTAAACACGTACTGGACTGATACTTACACACAGCTGGGACATCCCCTGATGTGCTAGCCTCTTGAAGCCACTCCTCCAAGAGGTCCCCTTTCCACGCTTCAGCTCAGCATAGTGGTGCCTGTCCTGCTCACCAGTTTGGGGTATGCCAGTGGCACTGGTGAGGTCATGGGTGAGACGGTCCCAGGCCTCCACCTTATATTGGGAGCCCTGGTACTGGCCCTGCAGCAGTCTCTGTGCATGGTCTTTAACTAGGAGTCCAGCTATGACCTTGGACTCCTGGATGCACCATTGCTGCACCCAGAAGCACAGTCCTTCTCCCCTTGATGCCATAGTGCCTGCAAGAAGAAGCTACAACCAGTTATGAGCTGTATTCCTGCCTCTTAGGTTTAAGAAGGGACAATTTCCCGCACTTTTCCATGATTGGCCGGTTTTGAAAAGGCTTAGCTATGGACAAACCTGCTTACCTAAGATTGGCATTGTTTAAAGGGGTATACCACTGGGCAGAAAGAGTTAGCTGGTGTACACATTGCTCACACCTCCTAATCTGACCTGTGCAATGCTTGTTGTTGCCTACAGTCGACATTCATTATAATGCCTTTTTGGCATTGTGTTATTATTCATTACACCTTATATGTATGCCTAGTATCCCTGATTGATGTGTAAGTACACTCTGTGGGGTCCTTGTGTTTTAATGGGGACTTTGACACTCTATTACAAGTACACCTCACTTCTGGGCTTACTGCTGTACTCCTGTTCACATATTTATTTTATGTAGTCAGTTATGGCGCATATGACTGTATACTGACGCCTTTCACAGGTTCAGTTTGGTTATACTATGGTGAGGACATGTTTACTACTACCTCATTTGTCTGTATTTCTGTGATGGCTTGGTGGATAACTACTGGGACTATGGTATATAGGGTCCTGGGTTCGAGACCTGCATGTTTGTTTATTTTGTTGCTGGGCAGACAAAGGCCCGTTGGATACAGGAGTGATTAAGGCACTTTAAAGCAGTTGTAAGCAGGTTTGCGCAGTGGTAAGCACTGCTTATTTCAGATTATAATTTCTTACACTCAGTTACCTTTTACTTTGTTCAATCTGTGTAGGCAATGCTTACCCCCACGCAAACACACTTAAACACGCTTACTAGTGCTTACATATGCTTACTACTGCTTATATGTGCTTACACCTGCTTACTACTGCCTTATTCATTATGACACTGACTCTTCACATGTGCATTTCCTGCAGTACTCCATAACATAAATATATGTTATTTAGTGGGTTTTGCAATAAAAATATTGGTTATACCATGCTTTGTCATGTAAAATTGAATGTGCTGCAGTGGGACTTGAACCAGGAATGCCTGCTCGTTGGGCAAATGCTCTGCCCACTACATTATTGCTGTGTTGCTTCATTTGCATATATCTTCCTTGTTATCCTCTTCAGCCTTTTAAGCTGCTTTCACCATAGGTAAACAATGGGCACACCCACGCACCTACGGTTAGCTGTACTGAGTTTAAAAAAAAAATAAAGGGGTTTCTTCTTTTGATTTTTCTGTCCTGTTGCTGTTGTACACATGGGGGACTGTTGGTGGGGACATGCGGACACCTATGAGTGGTCTCGCTCAGTTATTTCTACTTTGTGCTATTCTACATTGCAGGGGAATGTCTATTCTAAGAGCTCTGCTCTCAGACACACCCCTGCACTCGTACATGCTCTGTGTAAGCCTAGGAGGTCGGGCAGCATGCCTTCATTAATATGCATGGCGCACTGCCGTCCTCCTCCTACACAGGCGCTTCGTGCAGGACTAAGATAGTCCTGCATGGAAGATTAGTGAATCCGGGGGTAGATCTTCTACTCCTACGTAGATTCACAGAGTCTCCTAGTCATCCTCCATTTAAATATAAAAAACACCTCTTCTTCTTCTTTCGGCTGCTCCCATTAGCGGTCACCACAGCAGATCATCTCTTTCCATTTTTTCCTGTCCTCTGCATCTTGCTCTGTCACACCACCCACCTGCATGTCCTCTGTCACCACATCCATCAACCTTATATTAGGCCTTCCTCATTTCCTGTTACCTGGCAGCTTCATCCTTAGCATCTTTTTCCCAATATACTCTGCATCCCTCCTCAGCACATGTCTAAACCAACATAATCTTGCCTCTCTGGCTTTGTCTCCAAACCTTCCAACCTGGGCTGACCCTCTAATATAGTTATTCCTAATCCTGTCCATCCTCGTCACACCCAGTGCAAATCTTAACATCTTCAACTCTGTCACGTCAAGCTCTGACTCCTGCCTTTTTGTCAATGCCACTGTCTCCAACCCATATATCATAGCTGGTCTCACTACCCTCTTGTAGACCTTCCCTTTCACTCTTACTGGTACTCGTCTGTCACAAATCACTCCTGACACTCTTCTCCATCCACTCCATCCTGCCTTTACTCTCTTCTTCACCTCTCTTCCACACTCACCATTACTCTGAACTGTTGATCCAAAGTACTTAAACTCATTCACCTTCACCACCTCTACTCCCTGCATCCTCACCATTCCTCTATCCTCCCTCTCATTCACACAGATATATTCTGCTTTGTCTTGCTGACCTTCATTCCACTTCTCTCTAGAGCATATCTCCACCTCTCCAGGGTCTCCTCCACCTGTTCCCTACTCTCACTACAGATCACAATGTCATCTGCAAACATCATAGTCCACGGGGACTCCTGTCTGATCTTGTCTGTCAACCTGTCCATCACCATTGCAAATAAGAAAGGGCTCAGAGCTGATCCTTGATGTAATCCCACCTCCACCTTAAATGCATCTGTCACTCCCACCGCAGACCTCACCACTGTCACACTACCCTCGTACATATCCTGTACCACTCTTACATACTTCTCTGACACTCCTGACTTCCTCATACAATACCACAACTCCTCTCTGGGCACCCTGTCATATGCTTTCTCTAAATCCACAAAGACAAATGCAACTCCTTCTGACCTTCTCTGTACTTCTCCATCAATGCTCTCAGAGCAAACATCACATCTGTAGTGCTCTTTCCTGGCATGAAACCATACTGCTGATCACTAATCATCACCTCCCTTCTTAACCTAGCTTCCACTACTCTTTCCCATAACTTCATGCTGTGACTGATCAGTTTAATCCCTCTGTAGTTACTACAGCTCTGCATATCACCCTTATTCTTTAAAATTGGTACCAAAACACTTTTTCTACATTCCTCAGGCATCCTCTCACTTTTCAAGATTTCATTAAATAATCTAGTTAAAAACTCCACTGCCATTTCCATAAACACCTCCATGCTTCCACAGGTATGTAATCAGGACCAACAGCCTTTCCGTTCTTCATCCTCTTCATAGCTACCCTTACTTCCTCCTTGCTAATCCACTGCACTTCATGATTCACTATCCGCACATCATCCAACCTTCTCTCCCACTTATTCTCTTCATTCATCAACCCCTCAAAGTACTCTTTCCATCTTCTCAACACATTCTCCTTGCTTGTGAGTACGTTTCCCTCATTATCCTTTATCACCCTTACCTGCTGCACATCTTTACTAGCTTGGTCCCTCTGTCTAGCCAATCGGTACATGTCCTTTTCTCCCTCCTTAGTGTCTAACCTTTTATACAACTCTTCATACGCCTTCTACTCTGTTGTAATTTGAAATTTGTCTCTTCAGCTAACACCTGACTTATACAGTTCCTTCATTGACAATATAGTCTGCCACATCATTTTGTCATTATCTTTTCTTTTTCATCATCCTGTGAAGGCAATCTGTGAGTTGCCCTTGTAAAATGACAGAAACATTTCCTGCTACCAGTGCATTCTCTAATGCCCATTATCTTATAGTTTGTGGTTAGTTGTGCTAGTCTGATTTCTTTAATTCTTTTAACAACAGTGACTCCCCCAATTTTATCTTCCCCTTTTCTCCTCTGAAGTACAAACCCTGGCATGTTAACACTCCAGAAGCTTCTCTGCAAGCCATGCGTTTGTGGCATTTTCAAGATCTAAATAGTGATCCCACCAAGGTTGTCAGTTCTGGGTCTGTGGACTTATTATATTTCTGTGGAATATAGTACTCATTCTATATATCCTCTGCTGATCTTTCCATTTCTGCTGTCTTCAAATGCCCCTTTTATTCTCCAACCACATTCTATTTTCTTTATTGGATTATAATTCCATTGACCACTTTTCTTATGAACTTTTCTGTCAATGTGAGTTCCTTTCTAATTATATGAACTAGCCATTTTATACATACATAAATTCTTATAAGTTTTAGTAATATGATCTAATTTATTACTGCCAGTTTAAATATACATTTTCTATATTGGTTTTCTCATTCACTTTTTTCATTGCAGAATTTAGGTACCACAGAAGAAGCTAGAAGAGTAGCAGCTTAGTTCTCATTTGTCTCAACTAGCCGGAGTGGTATCAGTGAATGAAAGCATTAGCAAGTCAAAAAGCAGAGACCAGTATGTGGCATTAGAGCATGCTATAAAGATAATTTAGGTGGTCAATGGTTTTTAGCTTGCTAAGCTAGACATATACATTTTTTTCCAGCTATTACCTGTTTAAAGACAGGACTGGCAATTATTCCTAAAGTCCTTCCATGTCAAATCCATTCTCAAGGGATTTGCAGTTCCCTTTGCAATGTTCAACAGGTTTTACTCTGCCTTGTACTGGATTTGGAAAAATAGTAGGGAGGCAGAGGAGTACTGAATGTTTTAGTTAATTTTTTGCTCATTAAAAAAAACAAAACAGAGTATTGCAGCATTTCAAGAGTTATGTCAGGAACCTAGGATGGCATCTGCACTGGACAAGTTACATCAGCCTACAAAAACTTTGAAAATCTTATGTCTACAAACAGATGTGTCTGCACTCCTTCAGTTTGCCTGAAGACACATTAGAATGCTTGAGATGCTAAGTAGAGACATGACAAGCACAAGGAAGGTCAGGTCAAGTGATGTCATGTCTCTCTCCTTTCGGTTTGTCAACTTTACATATAAAGTCATGGCACCCAGCAGAAAGTTCATATGGTCACTAGCTAAGGAGCTGAGCAAAAGCATGATAGGTTAAGCACCAAAAGGAAGGTGTGGCAAGATTTGATAATCTGTGGGGATTCATTACAGCAATGCAATGGAGTGACTTGCTGTCAGCAGGGCTGCATGGCCACTGTGGACTTAGAACTGCGTAAAGGTAAGACAGAGTCAGTAGGTATGAGGGTATTATTTGAAGGAGCAGAGGTGTGCCAGGTTATTGCCTAGGGCATGGGTAGAGAGCGAGCTCTGCAAACCATTTTTATTACTCAGCTCATGCCTCTTTGGATGATGATGATAATATGGGCTGATAAGCCAACAAAGCAAGAGAGTCACATTTCAATCTAATAACCAGACAGTGGTTTATATATAAAAAGGAGATTACATAAATCAGTTAAGCAATAGGTGTTACTAAAACAGTTGGTGGTGTAGAACTTAAAGATTAATTTGTCTTTTTCTCCAAGATACAATCCAAAGAGAAGGACTAATGTGGTTGACATCCTCACACAGGGAAATTTCAAATTTGACTAGGCTTTAAAATGGCTCGCAAGGGCAGTTAGCTTAGTAATAAACTATGAACCTATGAACTCTTTCTCATTTCCAGTTACACAGGTTTCATTCCTTGGTGCCAGAGGCAGACAAATTGCCAACAGATAGTAGGAGGTAATGGAAATTGACTAAGGCATGTGGGTCTGTTGCTAAAAAATTATGGACTGCTAGTACCAGAAAATGTTAGAGTGTGGCTTACAAAGCTTCTGGGACCTTTATAGGCGGATTGCCAGAACAGGAATTGAAGCTGTTAATGAGTCTTATGCATAGACAGCAGTTGTAGGAAGCTGTTAGAATAATTCAAATACATCTGGCTGCTTGCACTTTGGCTTTCAAGGACATGCTTACAGGTATAGCTGCTGGTCCAGAGGCAATCACTTTGCAACGGTCTGTTGCCTTGACTGTTGCAGGGTTTGTTTACAGTTTTTCAGGACTGTGTGGCTTATACTTTACAGTCAGTTCTGCTCTTGGTGATAAGGAAGGGGGGTCTTTCACATTAAGTAATTGTTGGCAGAGCCAGATCATGGCCAAATGGGGCTCTAAGCAGGGTAATAGAGTGGTGCCCCCCAGAGCAGCCCCTCCTGCAGCAACTCCTACCCCCCTGCATCAGCCCTCAGGTGTAGAGGATTCAGGCTCTGCCTCATGTAACCATGTCACAGGGTCAAGCCTGATCAAGTTAATAGACTAAACTGCCCCCCCCCCCAAACTAGGGCATTACATACCATACCTCCATACCTCTTGGCCTCTTAGCACAAGAAATCTGGACAAAGCCTTTATAATGGGGGGGGGGGCTCAAAATAGGGACAGGTCATAAATATTGTTCTTATAGACTTAGAAAGTTGCTAGACTAACAGCATTTGTCTTAGCATGCATTTTCTGAAGGAAATTAAGTCTGAAACTCAAATGCATGACATTATTTAGTTATTTCAATCCTTAGTGATTTGCCATAAAACTACACATTTAATGAGGAGTAGGCCAAAAATATGAGGCAAAAATCTGAACATTCTGCAAAAATCTGTACAGTTGAGAGGTATGCATACCTCTCAACTTCTTAGTGCAAGAGATTTGGACAAAGCCTAAAATAATGGAGATACGATGACCCAAAAATAGGGATAGATTTTAAATATTGCTCTTTTTAGCTTAGAAAGTTGCTAGAATAACAGCATTTGTGTTAGCATGCATTTTCTGAAGGATGTGAAGTTTGAAACTCATAAATATATATATATATATATATATATATATATATATATATATATATATATATATATATATATGTCCTTATTTAACAAATTCAGTCATCTGTGATTTGCCAGAAAATCATAAATTCTATTAGAAACAGACCAACATTATGAGGCTAAATCTGGACAATTCAGAGGTATGTTAAACACACACACACACATACACACACACACACACACACACACACACACACACACACACACACACACACACACACACACACACACACACACACACACACACCTACCTTCTCTCTGCTCACATAGCAACAAACACAAACACACTAGTTTAAATTACATACACACACACACACACACACACACACATGCACAGATACACTTACCTCCTCTATAAATGGAATGGCTTGTTTACATTCCATGAGCAAGTGCAGAATGGATTTACATCAGTGTGTGTGAGTGATGCATGCATGGTCCTCGTTAAAGGAGAAGATGCCACCACCGAGATGCTAAGAAGTATTATTTTTTTATGTTGAAGCATCCTGGCTAAAGTGGGCCCCCATAGCCACAGGACCCAAGGTGACTGCCTATGTCACCTAGTGCTGAATCCAGCTTTGATTGCTGGGTTACAATGGGAAGAGAGCTCTTACCACTTAATTTGAGGGTATTGGATTTGCATGTGATATGGTATTGATATGGACAAGTCACCAAAATGTGTGTTAGTTTGGAAATTGGTTGCAGGATATACTATGATCTGTTGGATTAGGTGGACGCATTTGTTGTGAGGTTTAAAAACAGGTGTGGTCCTTTGATCAAGTGATTGTTACACCTGTGGGGGGTGGCAAAGGCAGCAGTTCAAATCTATATTGAAGGCAACTTTGCAAAAGTCTGGCATCAATCCAAACCGGTGTGCTAGTCATTCCTTTGGGACTGGTATTCTGACTTAGAAAAAAGGGGAGGCCTCAGTGGATACAACTAAGAGTGCTGGCAGATAGTTATAAAAATAATTTCTTCAATAAATTAGAGAGTTACAAAGAAAACGGTGGCAGAAACCAGAGTAGTCAGAAGTGGCAAGGCATAAATAAATATAATGGTTGTGTCATGCTGCTGACTCTTGTATTTTCAGGTTCACCCCCAAGAAAGTCTTCCTTACTGGTCATTTCTTGTACTACTGGGCAGTGAAGTGAAGTAGAGTTTAGTAGGGAGAAAAACTATTAGATCTTAATATCAGGAAACAGAGCTTGATCTGGAAGGGCACCAGAGAAATATCATCGCAACGACAGCAGACTGTTTTGTAGCAAATGGTGCACAAATTTGAAAAATGAGATATTTATTTTATACATCTTGAGATATAATGACTTTGTATGCTTGGAAAAAGAGAGCTCTTTGATAAAATTATGAAAAGGGTTGTGAAGATTAAGAAGTAATTTTCAAATATGTTTTCAGTTTTGTCCAATATTGTTACTAGATTGGCATTGAAGTATGCCACAAAGTTTTAAAGGTGTGGAGAAAGCAAGGAAGTACATTAATGTCTGTACAAATCCTGCTTAGCCAGTAGGTTTCATTTTATTAGCCTCATCAGATTTAGGAATGACCCAGAATGGTTCATACCTGATCCAGTACACTTGTTAGATGTAGTGCTAGATTTATTCAACCAATTAAGTTGTTTCTGAAGCACTTGGAACAAAAGAAGAATGTGATCTCAAGAACAGACCATAAAAAAAAAGGAAAAAGGGGTCATTAGAGCAAACAATTTAGGAAGAAGGCACAGATAAAAGAACAAAGATCTACCAGTGGAGGCAGAATAGGCTGTAGGTTGCATAAAAGCTTTAACTGTATCCTGATGGGTGGGAGGTTGTATGTATATTGGTTCATAAAGGAGAACTATCTTATAGACATTAGGTCCAGGGCAGGGTGGGTATTCCTGCTTCTTGTTTAGGAGTGTGGGGTGCTGAATTTGATCCCTTCTCTGATATGCTGATGCCAAAAATGGCCTATGTTGTGAAGACCCATTTTTGGATGACATTGTCAGAGGTGTGGCTATGTTGGCCTTCACAGAGCAGCTAAGACAACTTTATGGGATACGGAAAATGCTTGTGTAAAACCTTACCTAAAGTATGGCTGGCAGTTACAGTTTATGACAATGTAAAAAAAAAGTGGACATCACTTGGGGATCTGGCCTGTGTCTTGTGGGAAAGGGCAAATGGAACCTATGCTCCTCTAGCAATAAGATGAGGCAGCCTAGGTCAAGGCTGGGTATGCACTAATTATTAAGGTTATGGTGGACTAGACAATTTCAAAAATGTTCAGTGTATGGACTGCAAATAGTATGGCTGCTGGTTTCTTGCCACTGACTTGCAGAAAACTATACAATTGTCTTGGAATGGTTGCATATATAATATAATAAAGACTGCATTGTTTTATACTGATGAATATCATGTAATATGTAAAATGAAAACTGAAAGGATTTTATTAAGAATATGCAAATTAACATATACATTACTTTCAATAAAATGTGTCCTGCCTAATATTTTATGGTAAAAAATGCACTCAGAAATAGTGGTGATTTTCTGGGAGAGAGGCTCAGGACAAAGGGAGTTTTGGAAAAGACTGTACTTACATGGTTCCCCTCCTATATCCTGTTGCTGAGAATGATTGGCAGGAAATATCTAGGTAAAGGGGCTGAATTTCAATTACAAGGATGGCATAGGTGCCAATCAAACACTTCCAATGGTAGCATCTAGGCAGGAATGGAATGTCGATAGCCACACAACTAGGTAGACAGTGAGGGTGTATGTTTTTTAGTTCAGTAGGTTCATGGAGATGGACTACTTTATACCCCTCATGTCCTGGAACAAGGTGAAGGTCCAGCCTCTTAATTTAAGGGTGTAAAACATGGGAATTAATCCCTCCTCTTACAGGCTGATGCCTAATAGAGCCTATATGATGGTGACCAAAATATAAAATCAACAAAACAGGGAAGTAATGAAAGCAGTGCTTCCACAATGAGTCATCAAGTTACATCTGAATGACTTTCAGCTAGACAAAAGCAAGTGTTTGTGACCTCATTTGAGTGAAAAACAAAACAAAAATAGTGTTTTTGCAGGCAATAATATTCCCTGCACTTCCATAAATCCTCTGGACATATGTACACAAACTGCATTCCACGCAAACATAAAGGAGGAAGATATCTTCCAGAAGAAAAGAAGAAAGGAACACTGCCATTACAACACTTAGATTCCGCATTGACACTGATTTCCTATGGAAAACAGAAATCAGGGAGTTGAACTGAACTTAATTAGCTGGCACCTTGTCCAGTTTAAGCATGGCAAGGTGAAAGGAAGCCAAAAACCACATCAAGTGACAAATAGACAATATGTATAGTCATAGCATGCCTTGGTACGAGGCATACACAAAGTAATGGATGTGTGGTGGAACACAGATATTAAGAACATCTTTGTACCTGCTATTAGTACATAGATTTTGCAGTCCGTGAATTCTGAACTGAAAAATTAATTTATAATGAAAGAAGGAAAATCTGAAAAAGTTGTAGACATAAAAAATTACTTGTTCATTGAGGAGCAGACATTGGAAATACGCATTTATGACAAACTAAGATGAACTATCAGCAAAGATTAGAGGACATAATTTCCTTGAATTGTATTTTTTATATCCATGCATGGCATAATGCATTGCACAAAAACAAATGTGCAGCAGATCATTTTCTGTTAGTAAACCATTTGCCATATAGGTATACTTTTAAACACACACACACACACACACACACACACACACACACACACACACACACACACACACACACACACACTGACAAAGATTGCTGAAAGCTGACTTAAGAGTCAGAAAGATTTTGTACAGTGTTATGTTTCAGCATATTTGTAGCACAAAGTAGGTAACATAGGTGCATTCATACAAAAGCTTTTTTATTTACCTGTTAGATAACATCCTTAGTTAAAGGGAACACTGGGATAAACTGTAACAGTACAAAAACATACTTTGGTGATTCACGTATTTGTATGAGTAAGAGAGCCATAATAGAAAATGCTATTTTTTCTAAAAAATGTTTGCTATGTTTTTTCCCTGGCACTTCAGTGTGGTATCCAGTATGATCAAACGTTGCCTAAGATTACAGAACAGGAGGAAAGAATAACATTCAGTGACTGAAGTGCAGCAGAAACCTTCCATGAATGCTTGTAAGCAAGGTGAACAGGGTACAAATGATGCGGGAAAACAAAAAATACTGTGCTGTAGTACGAGTCAAATGTCCACAGTTCTAAGAATTATGGATGTGAAACAGGAACTCTACAAGTTTTACATATTTAAGTTCATATTCTACAACATGTTGGGTGAAGAGAGCATGCTGTTTGTGTTTGTAATGCAGTATTTGTCACATCTCTGGAAAATTAGTGAAGAATAGAAAAAAAGAAGGGAGAAGGAAGAAAAATTTGTCAATAGTGTCTATATTGTAAGAAGAGCAAAGGAATTATCATTTTACAGTTACTATAATGGTGTAAAAGATCCAGAAGGTTAGAGAAAAAAGACAGGAGAAAGGATCAAGCTATCCAGAGATTGACAGACAGACAAAGAAATATAAGCAAGGGAGAAAGGCTAGTCTAAACAATAAAAGAAACACAATGTAGGTTGTTTACATTTAAACTAATCAGTGTATGTTTGTGTATGTTTGTGTGTGTGTCAGTGTGTGCACATGTATGTGTGTGTGTGTGTGTGTGTGTGCGTGTGTGTGTGTGTATCCATACATGCATAAATTATGTATGCATGTGTGTGTGTGTGTGTGTGTGTGTGTGTGTGTGTGTGTGTGTGTGTGTGTGTATATCCATACATGCATAAATTATGTGTGTGTGTGTGTGTGTGTGTGTGTGTGTGTGTGTGTGTGTGTGTGTGTGTGTGTGTGTGTGTGTGTGTGTGCGTGTGTGTGTGTCTTTGTAAGAATATATATACTTAGAAAAATATCAGGTGCAAAACGTATGATTTTCCTTATTAATTATTTCCAATTTAAAAAATACAGGATCGATGTGAACTAAATTTTCCTCATATTTCTAACCAGCTGACATTTGAACAACTTTTCTAATGATACTTCTCCAGATTCTCTATGCCTTGCACGGCGTGCGAGATCAGTGCAGGACCTCTAGCAGGCAATATGTCTGCCGTGTGATCCAGGAACAGCCTGCAGGGGTGTGCACAAGCTCTCCTGCACTAGTCCTGCACGGACTAAGCCCCTGTATTCAAATCACCCCATTTGCAGGAGAGATGAGGTGAATTTGCAATCCAGGAAACTTGCAACCGGCCATGCAGGACTAGTGCAATCTGCAGAAATGTACTCGGTTAGTAACCGAGTACATTTCTGCTAAATCCAAAACGGAGCTGTGACAGTTCCAAATAAAGGCTGCATATCAGTTAGGAAGCATGTCAATGGCCAAATATAAGGCCACTGGCATTGCAAACAGCCAAAAAAATAAAAAAAATCAACTTTTTTTTTTCAGCCGATCTCGGCTGTTTAAGAGTAGGGCAGTGACGAGCAAATGGGATCGGGGGGGGGGGGTGGATAACAAAATAAACCTAAATTAAGCGTTCTAACTAAAATCAGTATTCTGCCATGCAAGTCAATGGCAGGCTGAAGACAACATGGCCAGTGAGTAGTGGTTGCTAAGGGGGAGGCTCAGTGTGAGACATATAGCTATGCATTAGCAGGCAATCCTATGAAAATGAGGGGAATGATAGTGAATACCATTTTTCCCCAGCATGCTAGTTAGCAACCAACAGTGTACAGGTCCCAACAGTGTAAGAGCAGGAATAGCTTGGTGCAAGCCTAGGAGTTAGCTGACATCATGGGGGTGTGTGTCAGCCATACTGTAAGCGGATTGGAGCCCTGTGGCTTGGGTTTGCTCCTAGCTTAGCACAGCTAAGCTAGGGGGTGTGTCTGAATTTGCCTAGCACTCTTTACATTGCCTAAGTGGGTGTGCGCTCCACGCACTGGGTTTTAAAGGAAGAAAAAAAAGTTAAACCAGGAAATAGCAGCACTGTGCCCATTTGAGCACTCTGTTTGCATGGCACGCCCCTGGGCTTAAACAGGAAGGCAAGTGGAAGGGAAAACAGCAGTAGCAAGGTAATCAAGGAGAACTAGCATAGCTGGCAGGTGAAATGTATCAGAATCAGCCAATTACACAGGCAGCATACCAGCTCAGCCCAGAACACTACTATAAACTATGCAAATACCTTCCCCTCTGTTTTTTCCCCACACTCTACGCTACCAGTGTATACAAGCGGGGAGCTTTTAACAAGCAAACTTAGAAAATGAAAGGGGCTGCAGCAGACAACATAGAATAACATGTGTAAGAGGCTGATGGTGGTGAGGATGTGAATGCTACTGATCAACCCACAGTGAGGAGACAGAGAAGAGTGTAGAGACCCAGGGTAGCCTACCAGGGGCTACATGAGCTGGAGATAGTGTAGCGCTATAGGGTGGACAGGGCCTCCTACAGCAACTTGTTGAGCTGTGCCGGCCATGCCTGACACACCAAACTGACCCAGGGGAATGCATCCCAGTGGATACCAAGGTATGTGTAGGCCTAGGAATACTAGCCACAGGTACCTCCCAAAGCTCAACTGGGGATATCATGGGGAACTCACAGGCATCAGCATCCAGAGTATTCCACCAGTTCCTGGATGTCATGTCAGCACATGTCGGTGAGCATGTATATTTCCTCAACACCCGTGAGGTGTTGGCCAGCAATATGCGTCTCTTCCACCAAATAGTAGAATACCCTGAGATAGTGGGTGCTATGGAATGCATACACATACGCATCAGAGCACCACCCAGTGATCAGGGTAGGGTCTACATCAACTGCAGGGGCATCCCCTCCATCAACTGCCAGGTCATCTGTGATGCCCAGGGCAGTATAATGAATGTGTGTGCTGGCTGCCCTGGAAGCTATCACGATTCCCACATTTGGCATCTGACGCTGCTGTACCAGAAATATGCCAATGGGGACATCCCCTATGGTCACCTAGTGGGGAATGCTGGTTACACACTGGAGCAGTGGCTGATGACACCCATCAAAAGTGCACACGCACCTGAACAAGAACGTTATAATGTGGCACACACACAGACCAGACTTATAATAGAGCGTGTGTTTGGGATGCTCAAGTCACGGTTCCAGTGTTTGGACACATCCAGTGGAGCCTTGCATTACTCACCAGCTACATGTACTCAAATTGTTATGGTATGTGCCATGCTACACAATATGAGCCTGTGGAAACAGCTGCAGAAGGAACAGCATGGGGCAGGGCCACACAGCCTGCCACCAATGCCAACGTCTGCACAGGCACAGAGTGACTCGGAGGAGGAACAACCTGAGCCTGCCCCAGTAGGCAGATGAAGGCATGCCTAGTATGACGAGGCTGTGGCAAAGAGACAACGCATAGTACATATACTGACACAGTAGGGACCCAGGGAATGACACCTCTCTCTCTGTCTCGCACATAAAGTAAAAGAGATGCCAAACATGACACTACCTGTGCTCAACCATGTATAGGGACTGTACAATGTGCATCCCAGATAGGCAGCCCTCCAGCACCATCTGCAATCCTGGCACACCCACAAAGTAAGTCAATCAACTTACCAATTGCCAAATGGAGTAGAATGTGTCGTTACCTATATCTATGGTATGGATGTGAGCATCCAAAGGAATTGGGTGGATGAATGTCATGGCAGCTGAAAGTAGACACCCAAGTGGCACCATGACATCTGTAACACATACTGGAGTCACCATAGTAGCCAGTACTACACAGGGTGACAAAACCCACTGCAGGAAATGTGCTGGGTGACATGTGTGTCTGTATGACTCACACATGCTAGTCAGGGAGGGTCACATACCCAACAACATTCTCAGCCAGCAGGACAGGTGTAGACAAACCCAAACAGAGCCTGTGCTATAGCCTCTGAATGATGCCTATGGTTAACCTCGCCCACAGGCCTACACAGACTACAGCAGGTTAGGAAATGGGATGTCAGTTCTGAAGGGTAGGAAGTCAGACACTAATATGTAGGGCAACCAAAGCTAAGATCTGTAGTATACTGGTATGCCTCTAGTCAGCATGACAGGTAAGAATACAGAATGAAATGGAGAACCTGACATGCCAGTACAGTCATAGCAAATGTGTACAAGTGTCAGGTGTGCCCTCCCCATCCTACGTAGTAATGTAATAACAGTCAGGTGTGCCCCCCCCCAATCCTGTGTAGAAATGTAGAAATAGTCAGGTATGTCCCCCCATCCTACATAGTAATGTAATAACAGTCAGGTGTGCCCCCCCATCTTGTGTAGAAGTGTAGAAATAGTCAAGTGTGGCCTCCCACATCATACGTAGTAATGTAATAGTGAGGTGTGCCCCCCAATCCTGTGTAGAAATGTAGAAATAGTGAGGTGTGCTCCCCCATCCTACGTAGAAATGTAGTAACAGTCAAGTGTGCCCCTCCAATTCTGTGTAGAAATGTAGAAATAGTCAGGTGTGCCCCCCCATCCTATGCAGAAATGTAGTAACAGTCAATGCCAAATGATCGACGGATTCTCTGCAGAAACAGCATGCTACCTGTAGGTGTACAACACAAAGGTCAGCACTGCAGTACAAACTACCTGGACTCAATCCACACATTCAGTACAAATGGGCATACTGCGCATGCTCACACACTTAAACACATGAAGGCCACGTCTGCAAACACCAGTGGACCAGACATAGCTGGCAGTCGCAGATGTTAGTGCAGATATTCCTCAGTATGCACCACTCATGCTTTGCACACACAGTGGATAGGAATGTAGACATATATGTAAGGACAACACACTATAATAAGCCAAAGGTAGACATACATAGATATGTGGAAGAGGGTGACTGTGACAAGGAGCCATCCAGGCCTGTCCCACGCAGCACACAGCCAAAAGGCCACAGCTCCATGAGGTTCAGATGTCACTCACTGCAAATACTAGGCACTGGATTACAGAATATGTGGTACACATGCTAGCTGTGCAACATGACTGCACAAGGAAGTAGTCATCTAGCAGCTGTATACACATACCTGTGAAATGTAACCCTGTGTATGCCCGCATGTGGTGGTTAAACCTCTAGATGAATGGGTTATGGCCCATGCATGCACACTACCCACCCCATAGCCCTACTATGACAAGCCTGCTGAGGTTATCCACTGTGAAATACACCTTTGGGAGAGGTGTAGCCCAGTAATCTCTGTGGCGCATCACATAAATGTGTACTGTTGTAGTGTGATAAACTAGTTAGGTAGGAGTTCCAATCCTAGACATGGCAACTGTGTCTGTGTGTGTGTGTGTCTGTCTGTCTGTGTAGAGAGCAATGCTTTTTAGGGTAGTCGCACTCCCTACAATTGAAATGCTCTACTTTGGTAAGGCTGCTGATGTCATCCACCTAGAAATACATCTCTGGGAAGGTTGTAGCCCAGTAATCTCCATAGCACATGTCATAACTGCATACTGCAGTAGTGTGATAAAAAAGTTAGGTAGGAGTTCTAATCCTAGACTTAACAAGTGTGTGTGTGTCTGTGTGTGTCTCTGTCTGTGTAAAGAGCAATGCTTTTCAGGGTAGTCACACTCCCTACAATTCAAATGCTCTACTTTGGCAAGGCTGCTGTCATCCACCTAGAAATACTCCTCTGGGAAGGTTGTATCCCAGTAATCTCCATAGCACGTCTTATAACTGTGTACTGCTGTAGTGTGATAAATTAGTTAGGTAGGAGTTCTCTGCCCAGACTTGGAAAGTGTGTGTGTGTTTGTGTGTGACTGTGCAGAGAGCAATGATTTTTAGGGTAGTCACACTCCCTACAATTCAAAAGCTCAACTTTGGCAAGGCTGCTGATGTCACCCACCTAGAAATACACCTCTGGGAAGGTTGTTGCCAAATAACCTCTGTAGCACATCCTATAACTGCGTACTGCTGTAGTGTAATAAATTAATTTCGTAGGAGTTCTAATCCCAGACTTGGTAAGTGTGTGTATGTCTGACTCTGTCTGTGTAGAGAACAATGCTGTTTAGAGTAGTCACACTCCCTACAATTCAAATGCTCTACTTTGGTAAGGATGCTGATGTCATCCACCTAGAAATATACCTCTGAGAAGGTTGTAGCTCAATAATCTCCATAGCACGTGCCATAACTGCATACTGCTGTAGTGTGATATAGAACTCTTCTAGAGTTCTATTCCCACCCATGGCAGTTCTGGATGTTTTGTGTGTGTTTCAATGTCTGTGTAGGGAGCAATGCATTTTAGGTTAGTCACACTCAATACATTTCAAATGCCCTACCTTGGCAATCCTGCTTACATCATTCACTGTGAAATACACCTTTGGGGAAGGGAAACTCCAGCAATCCCCATGGTGTGCCCCATGACAGCATCATGATGTGGTGTGATATAGACCTCTGTTAGGGGTTCTATACCCACCCATGTCGGCTGTGGATGTTTTGTGTGTGTTTCAATGTCTGTGTAGGGAGCAATGCATTTTTGCCTAGCCACACTCATTACAAGTCAAATGCCCTACTTTGACAATCCTGCTGATGTCATTCATTGTGAAATACACCTTTGGGGAAGGAGTACTCTAGCAATCCCCATGGTGCGTCCTATACAAGCTTTATGCTGAAGTGTGATATATACCTCTGTTAGGGGTTCTATACCCACACATGTTGATTGTGGATGTTTTGTGTGTATTTCAATGTCTGTGTAGGGAGCAATGCATTTTAGCCTAGCCACACTCACTACAATTCAAATGCCCTACTTTGGCAATCCTGCAGATGTCATTCATTGTGAGATACACCTTTGGGGAAGGAATTCTTCAGTAATCCTTGTGGTGCATCCTATAACAGCTTCATTCTGCAGTGTGATATAGACAGCTGTTAGGGGTTCTATACCCACACATGTCGGTTGTGGATGTTTTGTGTGGGTTTCAATGTCTGTGTAGGGGACAATGCATTTTAGCCTAGCCACACTCATTACAATTCGAATGCCCTACTTTGGCAATCCTGCGGATGTCATCCAATTTGAAATACACCTTTGGGGAAAGAATACTCCATTAATCTCTATGGTGCATACTATAACTGCATAGTCCTGTAGTGTAATAAACTAGTTAGGAAGGAGTTCTAATCCCATACAAGACAGGAATGTTGTGTGTCTGTGTTTGCAACTTGTATCCTGTGTGGAGGTGTTTGTGAGTGTGTAACAATTGGGCCCAATGTGGAGCGGGTTTTTGCAAATTTCTTGTATGGTGGCCCTAGTATATATCACAATGTCCACCATACAGGGATAACAGATGTGAAAGAGCCGAGAGGCTGGGGTGCAAAGCCATACCCATACATGTGACAGCAAGGCCAGGCAAACAAAGTTAGCAACCTTAGTATTACTCAGAGAACACTCTCAACCCATGTCTCATACACACACACACTTGCCTAGGCAACAGCCACTATGTTGGTAGTACACTGCATATTCCCCACTGATAGTAACTATGGAGTGATTGCAGTGGGCTACAGAGGGCATGGCCATCTGTCCATCTGTCCAATAGGCACGTACATGCAGACAGTGCACCTTCCCCATGTTCCCCACTGGACACCTGCAACACCTGTGGTGCCATCAAATGTGACCGACAAAGGACATACCATGCCTAAAAACATACCATGTATGGACAGATGCCACTGACACCAGGGAATACCATCAGCATGCTATCAATGTAGGTGCAGGGTAAACCTGCTCTCCATAACCAGTTCCCGCCACATGAGGCCAAGACTTGCACATCTGATGATAATCTGTGTACACAACATGGGCCAGACACCCCAGGTACAGTTCCACATGTCAGTACATGCATGTGGGAGGTGTGCACATCCCAGATACTGTCCATGTCATGGACTAAGGAACACATACATGGCAAGCAATGCACAGCATTGGCCACATGCAGTGGTTACCCAGGTGACTGGATGGTGGATACAATACCCACCTGTGTGGGCAAATCCAGAAACTACACCCTTGAGCCACAATGCAGACCATTGTCATGTGGCCTGATGCCAAGGTATACCCATCACCTAGTCTTGTATAGCCATCTGGCACAGTCAGTCACCACACACCCATGAAGCAATGCACCCATGCATGTCAGTACTGGCACCGTGTGTGTGTGTGTGTGTGTGTGTGTGTGTGTGTGTGTGTGTGTGTGTTGTATGATGCGTATGATCACATTCACACTCACTACAACCCTCACTGGCATACTGAAGAATGCTGTCTGATGTCAGACACCTCCCCATACCCTTTGCCCATATAACCTCTGTATGACCCTGTGGTGCATGTGATACCTGCACAGTAATGTGCTGTGGCAATCTCACTAATGATGAGTTGCATTCCTGGGCCTGCCAAGTGTGTCAATGTGTGTACATCCCTGTGAGAGTATGGCTGTGTTGATGCTGGCACCTGTTCATGTGGAAAGGCACATGTAGGACACCTACCATATAGCTACCATATGCCTGTTGCAGATGTCACTTACCATCACATATATGTTCTGAGGGCCCCTCAACATGTAACCTATGTGGTGCATCCAATAACTGCATAGAAATGTGATAACACTACATAGTCGTCATGGGTTTGATACCCTGTGCTGGTAGGTGTGTGACACAAACATGCTTAGGTTTTAATCTCCCACCCCTCCCTGACTTGTCTTTGCCTCTGTCTGCCTCTCTCACTCCCTCTTTGGTGGATGTGGAGACCTACACCTGCTTGGCTTAGGCAGCAGCATGTGTATTTTAAGTGATGCTCATGATCAGCTGATGGTCTCTGCACGAAATGCAGCCCTCCTCTAGCTGATTGCATGTGGAACAGCTGTGGTAACATTTCCATAGCCAATTGCATGGAACACACTCCAATATACAGGAACATCAAGTTGGTGTTGGACCTTTCCATTCACTGTGAGCAGGAACTCGATCTGTTGTTTGGCAAACAGCATCTCAGATGGATTGGGGATTTACCTCTAACAACATACACTGTGGAAACAGGGCAACACACAGGAGGGTGATGTGCCTGACCTGACAACAGACTGTAAGTGCTGCTATACTGCATTTGGATAATGCTGGTTTAGCAGAGTATGTGTGAATATGGCTGTCCTACATGTTTCAATACCTGCCATGTCAGTGCTATGTTTATGAGGAATCCCCATCTGTAGGGTCATCTGCAGACTGGGCAGTGTGTGGTGCATTTGGTTTCATGTGTTACCCACAGAGCACCTATCTGTGAACTGCAGAAGGTAGTGTGAGGATTGCAGTCTGTAGATGGTGGAACCACGGCAGTTACTGACTTCATAGGACATATGTTACAACAAACCCTGTTACAACAGTAAATGCATGAGGTTATCACTACACCATGTCAATATTGGCCCTGTGTATGTGCTTCCAGCCACACCTCTGTCAACCTTTGTACATATATCATGGATTAAGAGGTGCATATGTGCTGTACACCATAATTAGTGACATCATATCTGATAACAAGCCAGTGAGATATCAGACTAGTACACATGTTATGTACAGTAGGGGTTATATTTGATGACATAACCTGGACATTCTGTGGTTGTGTGTACAGTACTGAGGTCTGTGTACTTATGGTGAATGTCGATAGTGTGTGTATTGTTAATATTTACTTTGGCCTGTGTACAGACTGTGGTAGATGTCATTGTTCTTGGTCCCATCCTATCTGATGTTACATGCTGCTCCACTGTATGTTACCATATCGGCTTACATGTTTGTAGGGCCATACACACACAAGTCCCATACTACAGACAGGCATTGGACCACACTGTGTAGTGGCCTAGTATATGTAGGGTTTGTGTGTGAGTGGCACATATGAGGATGGTGTTGAACAGATAGTCCATATACTGTAATATTACGTTAGCTTACCATATGTGGTCGTGGCTGTGTTCAAATTGGATGTGGTTATGCACTTTCACACAGGTGTATATTACCCTGTGCTGTGACATGCCTGTAGAACCTGCTATATATGAAGGTACATGTGCATTCCCCCATAGGAAATATAGGCCAGTGTTGAGCCAATCTGCATGTAGCCTGCACAGTGCTTTGTTACATGCCTAGCAGCTTAGTGTACTTAACCAGTGAGATGTCATGTCCAGATACTTACCAGATGTACTGCTGCCGGGTCTCCCTTAACGGTCATGTATGTCAGACAGAGCAGTGGGATGCTGTACAGATGTATGTCAATATCTAGTGGGTAGCTCTGTACCAGCGGTTAGCATGTGTCAGGTCAGACAGGGGTGTGTGAATGCATAACCTGTGGGGGCAAATGTATACCAGTCATTACATGTTACACTCATCTACATGGCTGCTAACATCTGCATTGTCAGGCTTGGTCCACATGTTTTACACTAAGGAGTTCTGTGTATCCCTCTGGACTGTGCAGAGTGTGTCAGAATGTCCACATATATTGGCCAATATCTCTGCTGTAGTCCATAAGAGCATTACGTGCTAGCAGCGGTACTGTACTATGATGTCCTTAGGATATCTGTCAGTTGCCATTATCGCACATGTGAAAAGCAGATGTGACCTCCCACACACACCATGTCTGTGAAGGCAATCACTATTACAGTAGCAATAGTCTACTAATATACCTGTTATACATACCTGAAATCCCCTTGCACTACGAAATTGGGACTATACGGGCTGAGGTCGGGCTACACTCCACGTTCAGGACATATGGTGAAAATATATGTATATATAATTATCCAGATATCTATAGAGATATATACACATATACATATCAGCATATATAGATGGGTATGTATATGCAGATATATATACTTATACACACCCAGATATATACATATACAGAGCAATATATGTCTACACATATACAGATAGTGATACATATGCACATATACATATGGTTATCTACATATATATTGACAGTAGTAGGTATATTAGAAAAGATATGCATGCACATATAGTTATAGGTCTCTACGTATATACCAACATAACTAGGCATATCTGTACACATAGGATGTGCATACATATATAGCTATATAGACATATATCTCTATATACATATGTATGTATCTATATATATATATATATATATATATATATATATATGAAGAGATGTACACATGGCCATATATATGTAGCACTATACAGAACTGTATACAGACATATGTATGAGTATACATGTGTATGTACATGTAGACATATATAGACCTATTATATGTATACAACCATATTCCTGTCATGAGTAAATGGTACAGTTGTGTATACTCTCCCATATGTATCTTACCATATGTGTCTGTTATGTGCACATTATGATAAAACAACATATGTGATGCAGCAGTTATAGTAATAACAAGGACAACACAATTTAGGAACTACAGGCAAATGTTCAATACTACTCAATATGAGTATTGACAGCTATATTTAGCCATGGTGGTGCAGCGGTAGCATTGTTGCCTCACCGCAAATGGTTCTTCCATTCGATTCTCGGCTGGAGCACCTTCTGTGTTGAGTCTGAATGTCCTCCCCATGGTCGAGTGGTG
The DNA here is from genome assembly GCF_019279795.1 of Protopterus annectens. NCBI lineage: Eukaryota > Metazoa > Chordata > Ceratodontiformes > Protopteridae > Protopterus > Protopterus annectens. The sequence continues at coordinate 221,157,830 of NC_056751.1, forward strand.
TTCGAAAGACATGTGTGAATGGGCGTGCTTTCATTACAGGTTGGGCATTGAGCTGGCACCTCAGCATTGTAAAAATCTACTGCCAATCATTAGCACACTGGAGTTCCGCTGTGGTGACCACTAACAGGGAAAAGCCAAAAGAAGAATAACAACAGCAGTCTCCACAGTGATCATGGCATAGTGGTTAAGTGCTGTGACTCCAGTGTAAAGTGTCCTGGGTTCAAGACCTGCATGGGCTGTTCATTTTGTTGCTGGGCAGAACAAGGTCTGTTGGATACAGAGTGGTTAAAGCAGTTTTGAGCAGCTTTAAGTGCCTTTGCGCAGGTTTGCGTGAAGCTAAGTGGTACTGAGCTGTGGGTAAATGTAGCGTGCTTACACAATGTAGGCAGCACTAACCAGTGCCCAAATCAGCTTAGCTGTTATATTGCAGCAATGTTGATACTTGCTAAGCATAGCTTAGCCCTGGTAACCAGGACACACCACCCAATCTGATAACATGTAATAAGTGTATGTAATGCCATCTACAATGCGTGCACCTATGTGCTGTCATTACAGTAGCAAGGAGTGTCAGTGTCATGTGTGGGACACAGACATATATGAGGCCTGTACAGCACTGTTATCTGTGTGAATGTGTTACAGACAGGTGTAGCAGCCCATGGTACGTGCTGTCAAATTGACATATAGTGTATCATGGCAGTAGTACTGTTGACAGTGCTAACCCAGGCAACAGCAGAGTGCTTAATGTAGTACTGACAACAGGCACACCTGCGAGCATGGCTGGACACTGAGGCCTCCCTGTTGTATCCCTGGTGTGTGAGCTGTGTCACAGTATATACCCCTTACTGGGTAATGATCCATCATGTGAAATGTAACTGTAGACTACCGTCTGTACAGCACATTAGTGAGGGCATCCTACATGTAGTTATGGCATACATATTGTTGTCAGACATCTGTCAATGCACTCATGCTACTGCAGAGCTACTTGCCAAGCTGATGATTACTAGTCCCTGTACAGATGTGCAGATGGCAGGTATCCAGCTGGGATATGTACAGGCAACCTATGCTTCATTAACACTGACACGTCTGCCCAGCTGTATAAGAAGTGGCACATATAGGAGATGTCACCCTGTATGCACCACATGCCACAGGTATCTCCACTACAATAATACAGTCAACAGAACATGCATGGGTTCAGGTCTCCATCACAGACACTAATCATGTGTTGTAATGCATGTTGCATACATGTCACCTTGATCACCTCAGTGGCCATGTGCAGGAAGCACCTGGAGGATTGGCTGATGCATGTCATTCTCACCCTGAGGGTCATGACAGTACTGCCTGTCAGCAGATTTGCCTGCTGCCACCTGGCAGGTGGCAGGATAACACTGTACACACAACCCCTACACATCCCATCTCCCCTTGGACAACAGCTAGGTACACAGCTATGACCACCTGTAGGGATGCACCCCTGTACTGACACATGTGTACATGTGCATGACTGAGTATATCAGTGTCTGTGTGTTACCACACCTGTACATGGGAATTCCATGAGGGTCTTCACAACCAACACAACACCCATTGCCATAGTCAGTTGTGGCTGCTGCTGTATGGGACATTATATGTTCCCTGTTAAGCTCCCACACATACTGGCTACATGAGCCTTGCAGTACCAGCACAACAGTGTTTTACAAATGGGGTGATAGACATGAGATACCCATTGTGTTCTGGCATGTGTGCATAGTTATGCATGTCCATATATCTGTAGGGTAAAGCATTCCAAGGCCATATACTACTATTACAATACCCATTGCCACACAGTAGTATAGATAGTATTGTTGCTGCCCATAGGTGAGGCATGAAAATGCAGCACCCTACTATGTGTGTGGCATGTGCATGAGATGCATATCCCTGTAGTACCAGTGTTGGGGTGTACTATGAGTTGTATCGCAGTCGCGGCCAATGTGTGATGGTGGTTATGGCAGAGTGTCATCATGGGTTTCAGGGAGTACACCATCCAGTGGGTTATGTGGGTGCTGTGTACACTGTTATTACACCAAGGTACACCTGTTATATGTCCCATGTACTACGTTATGGTTACCACTGTCACCATCAATCATACAGGTAACTGTTACCACAAACCAAGCCAGTTATGCATGTGATGTGTGCATCCTACCTGTAACACATTATACACACGGTCAAGTTAGCAGCGATAGGTCCTGGTATCTCAGATGTGTATCTGGCTGTTTTGTGTCTGTAAATCTGTATATGACAGTATGCCACACTACATATTGTCCAAATAAACCCATTACATCCCCCATTAACATACTGTACATGTCGGTGGATGTTCTGCATGTAACATGTAACCTGGGACACACCTCACCCTAAACGCTGTGTGGTGTGTGCAATATAAGCCACACACTTCAGTATCACTAATAGCTAGGTAGGGGTCTTGTCCCAGTGTTGCCAAGTAACAGTGTGCATGTATGTGAATGGATCTACATCAGGTTGCAGGGTATACACGCCTCAATGGGCCACCTGTCCATGTGGCACAGGCAATGACCAGTTTAGTAACCTGTGATATGTGTTCGACTGTACCCCAGATATGTCTCAGCCATGGTGTCACCAGAGTGACATACCCCATTGTGGAATATGACTGCAGACCATCCTCGTGCTGACACATGTACACCTACAACACATATGGATAACATTATAGAGACCACAACCAGCCAGTGTTACTAACAGCTATAAGGCATCATTGCTGGATGGCTGCACTACCTGCAAGGTATGGCTTACACTCTACTCCCTACAACATGTTACACTGCAGCAATGTGGTACACTGTGGTACAGTCACCGTGTGCATTAGAACCATATCAGCCTGTCCCTGCATTGATAGGAAAGTGGTGTAAAAGAGGGAAAGACAGTAGGGAAAATAGGTAAGGGTGTGCAGGACAGGTGTAGGAAAGGTCCATAGCTGCCCATTTCTTTTACAGCAACATCTGTGCATATACACTGATTTGGAGGTAGATTTGGACACTCATACACCTGAGAGAAGGGTGAGGACAACAATAATATGTTGTGAAGCCAATTAGACAAGATTACATGGGTCCAGTGGACACGGGTGAAGTGGACAGCATTGTATAGGGCTAGATTTTTTTGGGAACAGATTGCCCTTTTTTTTTAAGGAGAGAGTGGGATGTTGGTTAGGGGTAGAAGGTATATTTTGGGAGGTAGGTTGGGTAGGATAACAGATAAGACAGATAAGACAGCATACAGGGGCGGTATATGACACATGTGGGGGGTAAACACCTTGGATGGGGAGGTGTGTTTGGAAGTCGGAAGCCCATGAGCTCCCTAATGGAAACAGTGGGACTGAGGTCCCCACCCAAGGGCAGTCACCACTACACCTTCATGGCACCAGAGGTGGCTGTGCTGGGGGCTGAGTAGGAGGGGCAGACTGACCTTCTAGATGCACCATGCAGCCCTCAAGCTGATGTAGCAGATCTCAAAACTTCCTGTGGAGCTCACCACACACCGGACCTGACAGCGGATGATAGTATCCTGTCAGTGCCTGCTCCCAGGGGGGGCAAGCCCCATCCCCTGAGATGGTTCCACCTGAAGGTGGTGCAGGACCAGCAGACAAGGAGGTCCCAGGGTGGGCCCCATACATGCTGCTGCCCGGTGCCACAGCCAGATGAAGTAGGAGAGGTGGGTCCGCTGGGACCGGCCTTCCCAAACGTGCTATGGTGTTTCATTTTTAAAACATACGTGGGTTAGTAATAGTTAACACATTCCAGGATTAGGTATAACAGCATGCATTGATATTCCCATTAACCCAGAACACCAGATATGGAACAGCTGCATAGCAAACAGAACACATGCATATATGGAACCACAATGGCCATTACAACAGCTTGTAGGTAAATTGATGGCAGCATGTCACCAATGTGGGAGTATTTCAACATGGCACATGCATAGAAACACATTTCAATATTTATCAAACAATAGGACATATGTCCCAACAGTAGATTTAATTGTACACAAACCGATTGAGTTGTGTATTTAGATTATTGTTGCATATATGGTGGTGGGGGGGATGTCAATTAACAACTTGTATATCTCTGTAGTTCTCATTACTTTCTTAGTCAGTGCTATGATCTGTACCTTACAGGTATTGTTACACTACTGTATGGCCTTAGTTTGGACAGTAGTATGGTTGTAGACAACTACATACATGAACTGTGTTTTACCTGCAATATATACCTCTTACCTGGTATACCTGTAGAGGTATTGTTTGTTAACACTACCTGACTGTTTCTACACATATTCCCAGATTCCAGGTTGATGTTATGCACATACCTCTCAATCTCTTATTGCACACAATCTGGGCAAGTCTTGACAACATGCAGGTGAAACTGGGGCATATTTTGACTATTGCCCTCATAAACCTATGGCGAGTTGCTACAATGACAGGTTTGTTTTCATATACATTTTCTTAATATTTACAGGTCTGACAGTCAGTTATATGACATTAAATGCTGCCTAAATGTCACAGATCATCACACTGATATGTCAAGGGGACAGGGTAACAGACAGCAGGTATGGGGCAATTATCTGGACATTCTGGACAAATCTGTACTGTTGAGGGATATGATTCTGCATACAGCTTACTACCACTTCCAGGATTCGAACCATGGCTGTGTCTGCTAAAAAGAAAACAGTGTACATCACATTTGAGTGTGCTATATAGATATTGTTGTGTATCTCTTCTCTGATTTCTGTCTATAGGTCTCCAGTGGTTTTACAATCTGACCTTGTATTTACAACACTCTTATACAGGGTTTCCTAGACAGTCTTATTATCCACTATTGTGTGGATGACAGTGATGAGTAATACCTTATTATTCAGAGAAAGTGCCACACTAAAACTGTCATACAATACCATACCATACTAAACAGTACCACTCCAGAATTTCAATCTTTTATTTCTAGGCACAGTTTTCATATCTGACAGACCTATGGGGGGGAAATGTTTGTTAACACTAGTTGAATGTTGCTACATATATTATCAGATTCCACATTATTATTATGCACATACGTCTCACTCTGTTACTGCACTCCCTCTGCTCATAGCTTCACAACATGTGGTTGGGGATGGGACATACCTTGCTTATTACTCTCATAAGAATTTGTTGAGCTCCTAGAGTGACAGGTTTGTTCTTATAGATATATTTCTGACAGTTATGTCTGACAATCAGTTGTATGTCATTATCTGCTGCCTAAACTTCTGGGATCATCCCACTGATTTGCCAGAGGGACAGGGTAACAGGCAGGGGAATTACACAAATTATCTGGACTTTCTGACAATATCTGTACAGTTGTGGGGTATGATTCTGCATACAGCTTACTACCATTCCCAGGATTCAAACCATGGCTGTGTGTGCTAAAAATACAACACTTCACATCTCGGTTAAGTGTGCTATTTGGATTAGGTTATCTAGCTTTTCACTGTTTTCTAAGTCTCTCTCAGTTGTACAATATGACCTTATGATTACAGCAGTCATATACAGACATTCCTACACATTTTATTTATGGAGCACAGTGTGGGTAACAGTGCTTAATACAACAGTACTATTAAGAGATAGCAACAGTACATTACCATATGATACCAGAGTAAACACAAGCAGTCCAGGAGTTATACCTTTATTGCCAGGCTGTTACCCTTTTATTTACATACAACCTATATGAGACTCTTCCTGCCATATTGTCTGGTTTATTCAGTACATGCCATACACAATACAGGTTTTATACTGGCAATTAACTTTCTACTACTTTTAGATTTATTTGTTATGACAGTACATGCAAGATTATTACTAACCTGCCTCATGACCCAGCCTCTGCAGCCTACAGGCATGGGCTTCCAAATTCACAGCCCACTCTGCTGCCGCTGTGAAAGACATAAGAGGAATATTTAGCCATACCTATCCATAACATACACGAGCTGGCAATTATTAAACAGGTAGTAGAATGGGTACTTACACATGGCTGAGACATCAGCCAACTGCCTAGCTTCTTGGATCCACTGATCCAAGAGCTCCCTCTTCCTCTGTTTCAAGTCAGCATAGTGATGCCTGACCTGCCCTCCAGTTCGAGGGATGCCAGTGGCACTGGTGAGATCATGGGCAAGATAGTCCCAGGCTTCAGCTTTATATTGGGAACCCTGGTACTGGCCCTGCAGCAGTCTCTGGTCATGGTCTTTAACAAAGAGTCCTGCCATGACTTTGGATTCCTGGATGCCACAGCGCTGTGCCCAGAAGCCCGATCCTTCTCCCACATCGGCCATAGTGCCTACAGAAGGAAGCTGCAACCAGTTATGAGATGTATTCCTGCCTGTGGGGTTTAAATAGGGCCAATTTCCCACACTTTGCCGTGATTGGATGGTTTTGAAAATGCGAAACTATTGGCAAACCTGCTTAGCTAAGATTGGCATTGCTTAAAGGGGTATATTGATGGGCAGCTTGATTATGCTGGCCTACACATTGCTTACACCTAGTAAGTAGGGGTGTGCAATGCTTAGCATTGCTTATTTTTAAATTTGCACATTATTTGCTGTTTGTCATTGATTTATCATTCATTACATATTATATATTTGTTTAGTATCCATGATACATGTGTACATACACTGTATGGGGTCCTTGTGTTTATTGGGGGATTTCACCACTTTATTACAATGACACCTCACATCTGGACTTATTACAGTACTCCAGTTCACATATTTATGTTATGTAGTAAGTTATCCAACATAAAACTGTATCTAGATTCCTTTCACATGTAAATTGTGATTTTGCTATAGTGAGGATTTGTTTGGGGATACCTCATTTGTTTTGCTGTTGTGATGGCTTACTAGTTAACTGCTGTGACTAATTGTGTACAGGGTCGTGAGTTCAAGACCTACAAGGGATGTTTAATTTGTTGCTGGGCAAAACAGCGGCTGTTGGATATAGAGTGATTAAGGCACTTTTAAGCAGTTGTAAGTGGGTTTGCACAATGGTAAGCAATGCTAATGTCAGGTTAAATATGCTTACAGAGTTAGCTTCAAAATTGTTTAACCTGTGTGTGCTTACCCCCATGCAAACAGGCTTAAACCCACTTCCTACTGCTTAAAATTGCTTACTACCACTTACCCTGCACTAATTTAGACAGAAATAAAACATGACTCTTGGGAAAGTGGCAGATTTGGACACTCTATGGATTTATCATTCATTACACATTATACCTTCATTTTGTATCCCTGATTCATGTGTACATATACTGTAAGAGGCATTTGTGTTTATCTGTGGATTTTACCACATTATTACAATGACACCTCACATCTGCATTTAATTCAGTACTCCAGTTCACAAATATATGTTATTTAGTAGATTATACAGCAAAAAAAGTGATTTCACATGGAAAATGGAATTTACTACAGTGAGAAATGAACCATGAATGACTGCTCAGAAAGTGAATGCTCTGACCACTACACTGTTGCAGCATTGCTTCAATTGCATGTATGTTGCTATTTATCTTCTTGTGCTATTTAAGCTACAGTATGCGTAGCTAAGCAATTGCCACACCTGCACACATATGGTTAAATTCAATGTTTAATAAAAAAAAAATTCTCTACTGTTATTTTCTCTTGGAAGGGACAGGTTTCACTTATTGCTGTGGATTCCTGCCTGCATCTGCACATTTGGCAGGCATTCTAGCAACCCCCCCATGCCTCTCAACCTCTTCAGGACTGTCTGGGCAAAGCTTAACATATTGTGGTACAACTACGGACATATTTTCATTATTGCTCTTATAAACTTGGGACAGTTGCTAGAGTAACAGGATTTGTTTTAATATATGTTTTCTGATGGATTTGAAGTCTGACACTGAAATGCATGCCATTATTTATCAACTTCAATCCTGAGATCATCCCAGTGATTTGCCAGGACAAATGGGGTGCTGTATGGATGAGTAATCTGGACATTCTGTGATGATTTGTACAGCTGGGAGGTATGCAGCCTCCTATGAGTATTCTCACTCATTATAATTGATGGGCAGCACTTCCTGACTGCAGGGGCATGTGCATTGTGAGAGCTAAGCTCTCAGACACACCATCTGCACTCGTCCACTCTCCCTGTCTAGTTAGGAGCAGAGGCAGCGCGCCTTCATTACTATGCATGGTGCACTGTCATGCTGCCTTTAAACGTCCATTTCCATGCAGGAATAACTTATTCCTGCATGGAAGATTAGTGAATCCCGGGGTATGTCTTTCTAGTTCTGTTTCTGAAGTATTGTGGCTGCTTTAACTCACACAGTACTAGATATTGATGTTTTGTGGCTGGTATTACCACAAGGATAACAATCTATTTATATATGTCAGTTAATGCTACTAATTCTCTGTCCATATTTTATCTTCATATACATTATGTGATGGTAATATAAATGTAAAACTTTATTGTACACATAAACACAATGTGTCTGTAATGCAGAATGTAAAAGTTTATTGTAAACTAGTCTGGAGCTTGTCTTCCCAGGCCTCCACTGAAAAGGAGTTTTGTTTTGCCCAGCCAGATCATCCCAGTCAACAAACAGTAATAAATAAATACATAATAAAATAAATAAGTGTGATGGGATCTTTTACATCCTCTTGAACTACCAACAACTCAGGTAGATGGAACCTTGGTTTCATAGTTTCATTACTTTCCTGTTAACCTTGAAGGATCTTTACAAGCCTAGCCATACAGTTCAATGATTTTTTTTTATTTATTTTATTGAATTTGTTTACCAGGAAAATCCACTGGGCTTAAAACAGCCCATTTTCAGTGGAGGCCCGGGGAGAAAAGCTCCAACAGAAAAAATGTTTACATTAATTAGTACAGAAGTAGAAACAGTGTTAGAGATATTAAATATAGTAACATATACAGAATATATACATATAAACAGGAATCTAGCTTGTTTGATTACAGTAATATATACAGAAAATATACATTAAAGCAGAATTCAATGAATTCAATCAGAATGGTATAAACAGAGATATATTAATTAGTATTATTGTACCAGTATCAACAAGTGAAGATAAAAATAAATATGGAGAAAGTATCATCAGTCACTAGTAGCAAAAGACATAGGAGTTTAGTAATCATATAAGGAGAGTGAAGAGGTTAGGTTATAGAGCAGGAACACAGCCAGCAACAGTTGAGATGATTTTTCAGTATTTTTTTGAAGGTGGTGGTGCTGCCTGTGTTTCTTACAGAAGGTGGAAGTGAATTCCATAGTTTGGCGATGGTGAAGGAATAGAAGAGTTGACCAGCAGGTAAGGTGGGCTTATCTACTTTTAGAAATAGATGATTTTCAGATCTTAGATGCCTGCAGGGATGGTATTTGACAAGTAGAGTTGAGAGAGCAGGACAGTCTGCGGGTCTGTAGATTATTTTGTGCACAGTAGTTAGTTGGGTGAATGAGAGATGGTGGGGGAGTTCCAGCCACCCTAAATGTTTCAATGACTTACAGTGGTAGGATGAGAATTTGGCCTTGGTGGCAATTTTGCTATTCTGTTGTAACACATAGCAAGTTTGGATTTTGTAGAATTTTGGATATTAGTGAGGAGAGGGGCACCATAAAGGAGAAAGGGTAATAAAAAGGTAGTTGCAAGGGTTTGTCTAGTAGAGAGGCTAAGAAAGTGTTGGTGCCTGTAGAGCATATCAAGCTTTTGGTGTGTTTTTTTTTTTGATTTTATTGTTTATGTGTAGGTCAGAGTTAAGGTTTTCATCTGTAATAATACCTAGTAATTTAGTGTGTGGGACAACATCTATAGTGGTACTGTCTTGGGATTTTATAGTGAAGAGTTTTTTATTAGCCCTTGTAATTTAAATATGAATAACCCATAGTAGGCAGAGCATTTGCATGTTACCTTTTTCCATAAGGGACAGGGGTGCTATTCCATGGATAAAATTAGGGATTTCTCATGCATTCATCCAGATTGTTTGAATAGAAGTCATCAATGAAGTCAGCTATTAATGTTCAGCACTAGTTATACACTGAGAAGCTGAGGCCAGGCTATATATTATTGTTGTGAATGAGCGTTCAGCACAGACTTGTTTGTATTTTGTGTATAACTCATGTAAATAGGATAAGAAGGATGGCAACTTTCATGTCTTTATTTCTGTTGGTTAAAGAATATTTAATCCACAATTTATTTTCACTGCACATTCTACTACAAAGTGTGAAAATAACTTTAATGAAACTATCCTAGTTGATTTTAAATATGTACATGTCACTTTAAATTCAGCATAATATTTTCTACAGGAACATGCCAATGCATCATATCAAACTGAATCCAACAAAGTTTTATCACAAAATTATGTGCAAATGTGCATTCAATCGATTCCTTTCTGTGGGCTCTGTTCCCTCTTGTAAAAGTTTATACTTCATGCATTGTCCTTAACTTTAAAATCAGTTTCAGTTTTCTAAAACTTGGAAGGAAGGAAATATCCCTCGCACACTGACCTGGAGATAGAGTGATAATTTTACTTAATTGACCAATTCAATGGAGTCCATACCAGGTGAGCAACTACTTCTTCATATTAGAGAATCTCATAAGGTGAAAAGATAAGCGATTTATTAATACTAAAAAAAAAATGAAGACTGAAAAGCTAATGATTTTTGTATTCACGCACACACACACACACATAATACAGATAAATATATATATGTGTATATATATATATATATATATATATATATATATATATATATATATATATATACACACACACACACACACACACATATATATATATATATATATATATATACTTAGATAAGGGTGTCATGCATTTACATACTGCAATGGAGAAAAGACTGGCAAAAGTGACTGAATATTAAAAGATCAGAAAATATCAGTGTTCTTTTGTGAAAGATCACACTGTAGTGGGGAACTGAGAATTTGCCTGCTCCCAACTGTAGTGTAATCCTGCAGTTGGTATATATAAGAAACATCGGGTGTGGGGGTGCAGGATGCAGGCTGCCCCCTGCAAAAACATAAATTTTAAAAGTTTTTTGTTTTCGTGTTTTTTTAAATGTGTCCAGCTACTTGCATTTTGAACATATCTGTTTGAGTACTTTGTACTCAGTTCCTGCATTTGTGAATAAACCTACATGATGTTTATGTGTTAGTGTGATGAGCAGCAGTGCTAATCACATATGCATGCTGTTCATTATGCCTACATGAATACAAACATATTTCTGTGGCCAGCAACAGTGTTGGCAGCCACAAAAATGTGTTGAGCAGTACAAGCACACACAGTGAACAGACTTGCCTATGGTCAAACCTGTTAAGAGTGTTCACACAGCAAGCAGGAAGAGCTACTTTGGGCAAATAATGCATGCTGTGCACAGGCAGAAAAAGTGTACGGAGTGCAATGTGCACATAAATGAAACATATGATTATAGGAATAGGTAAGAGAGAAGATTAATAGACAAGGGCAAATATAATAGCTGTGTTACCAGCAGGGCAAGTGTACTGAGGGCAATGTGCACATAAATCAAAGATATGCATATAGAAATACTTTAGAGGGGAGGGTAAATTTTCAAATTGTACTAAGATAATTGATTTAAAGGTGCACAAAATACAAGTCTGTAATAATAAAATTGTGCAGCATGTACGACATAATAATTAGTGATGGTCACACTTCCTGAGCAAATACAGGTAAATAAAAGCAGACATGATATTAGAAGATGTGAGAGTTACACAAAATAATATTGTAACAGAGGGGATTAAATGAGATATAAATGTCAATAACATGCTGAGTTGAGATGACAGCAAGGGCTGTACATACATTAAGGGACATTTGCATAGCATGGATTTCATCACTTTAAAATGTTGGAAAATAATAACGGCTCAGAAGCCACAATCTCCTTTTGCCAGACTCAAACCCATACCATAAATTTTACCACTGAGCTGTGTACTAACTGTGTACACATAGAAATAATCATAGCACATGTATGAGGAGGATCACCCTTAAAGGGAATTATGTACCTCAATATTCTAATGGTTTTGCATCCCATTAGTAGGTGTCTGTGGTGTTACAAATGTGGGACCAGAGTGTGAACAAATGTGGGACCAGAGGGTGACATACATAATACCTTTGGATAAGGCATTCCTGACAGACACAGTTATAGTGCAGACAGATAAGAACAGATACAAATACCATGTGTGAATTAAGAAAGGACCTGATGGCAATTAAATGACTATGCTAATGTGTACACAATTGTGATCAGTCCTATATCAATGGTCCTTGCTCATGAAGGTTTATCTGTAATTTTTAGACATTCTACCCAAGAACGAGAGCACACTCATGTACAACACATTACTCAATGCACGTCACAGTAGCACGCTCACCATGACATTAGCAGAACAAATTTTTACTGCCATGAAATCCAAACATAAGTTCACATGTGTTTGTGCAATACTAATGGAATGCAATGGTTGTTGTGTGAAGTCAGTACGTTCACACAACATTATTCCCTATGCTAAAACTAAACATCAAGCTGTACAACTCCAAATAACAATAAGCCTGTAAATTACATGTGCCAGAGTGGGACTGTCATCAGAGCTGTTATTCAGATATACTTTATTTGCCCATAATTTTTATCTGATAAAATGGATGGGGGAGGCCTCTGCCACTCTATACATATAATTTAGAATTGGTGGGGGGGGGGGTCATTCCTGAGAAACAGTTAAATGCTTATGGTCACTCAGTGGTGGTTTGAGAAAATCAGCACAATAGTGGGATCACTGAATGTGCCATGGTATAAATGTGTTGCCAGTTGTCATATGTGTGGTTATATGAAAGCACATCACATTAATGAATCAAGAAATATGTGCCCCTGTAATTAATTAGAAATAATCTTGCTGTATATCAGACATTTCCTGATGCTTGCTTGGTATACCCAAACAGACCTGTGGTGTTCTGCTGTTGTCACTGTGATGGTAGAACAGAAATTATGTACAACTGGATATAATCCCGTATGGGCCACATGCCTTACTTAGGCAATGAAATACATTACATTGTCTAATGTTCTCAGTCCTGAGGAGGCATCTTACTACAACTGTTATGGAAGGACAATCTAATAAAATGACAGAAACATCTTCGATACAGCATTTCAAAATGAAAATTAGAATAAACTCTTGCAACAGGAAATAACATTTACTCAAGAACATAACACATGTGGGTGACAACACTGTTAACAATGTGTGCACCGAGTGTAAGCAGTAACATCTAGATTTGAACTATATACCTAACTATCAAGAGGGCACAGTAGTTAATGCAAGCACCATTGCAGAAGTATGACTTCTACAGCGTGAGAGTGCACTTTACAGAGGGTGACATCATCATTGTGTTGCAAATAAGATGATGTTGGGAAAAAAGGTCTGACATTAATATGGACTCATCCTGCAGTGTAAAAGTTTCTCCATACTACTAGTTCAGTGAGGCCAGCAGTACATACTGTCTTATTTATATGACTCTATACATAACCCCTCAAACACCCACATGCACAGGTTGCTTGCTGTGAGATTAGAACCTCCTATCTATCTAGTTACATAATGTAGCGGATACAGGACACCTGTGCTGAATATCATTTTTGGTAAGCAGAAATGTATGACAGCAGAATGATTTTAAGCCACAGAAAATATTCAGACATAAAAAAATTAAAAAATGAGAGAGAAGGGGTGGGGTGAGACAAAAAAATAGAGAGAATTAAATATGTGGCATGTCACAGGACTAAATAATTTCATTTCATACATATTAATGATTATCCAGTGTATACAACTTTGCCACATCCAGGTATGATGAGAAGGCACTGCTATATCATAAATACAAATATTTATTTTACTATTACCATATTGCATATAATTACAATAGTTATTAGTCTTACAGTAAGACCTGCTACATATGTACATCATACCTCTCTGAGTTAATTTAACCTCTCTTGTGCAACTCCCTGTTTGCTGCAATATCTTCAGCAGCTGTACAATAGAGAAGAGGAGAAGAATGCCAGTCTTGACTGTCTACATCTGAATGCTGATGGGTTAGTATACTTACACAACTGAGGGGTGGCAGCAGTTCTAAGCCCATCCTTTCATCAGCTAAGGAGGGCCTTCTTGCACTGTTTCAAGTCACTGTAGTAATGACAACAATTCTCCCCAGTGCATGGGATGCCAGTTGCACTGGAGACAGCCTTGACTATGCTGTTCCAAACATCGGTCTTATACTGAGACCTAGTATAGTTCCATGCAGCAGCCTACAGCTGTAGAGCTTCATGAGAAGGGTCACTGAAGTCCTCAATACCCCACCTCTGTACTCTAAATTTAGCATCATCATCTACCAAACCAACCATGTCTGCAGACATCAAGCAATATGTCTGAATTGGCACCGGATTCCAATTTGCTTTTAATAGCCAGTTTGCAAAGACACAAAACCATGCCAACTGTATTTGTGTGATGGAAAGCAGGCAGATCAATTGCCAGACAATGAAAAAGGGATTTCAACAAACAGTAATGAAGGTGTGAAACATGGCAGTGAGAATTGCCATGTGTGACATTCAACCTATTCACACTTTTTCCATTGGAAAATACTGTCACGCTTAATGGTTTGATTTGTAAACCTTGGTCTTTGGAAGGTTAAATAACATGACTTGGGACATAATTTGTTTGGGACTTGTACATTGTAACATGTTATTATTACATGGTGGGAATCAAACTTATGGAATAAAGAATGGATGAATTTCAAACTAGGTTATTATTTCTCAGTGCTGCAGGGGAACCGGCTCTTAGTCATGGTCATTATAGATATTCTGCATTCATTGTGAATGGAGATATATTTCAGATAGGCCTGCATGTGTCTTTAAGAAGTCCTGGGTCCTGTGCTGCCATGAAAGAGGCAGTATTATATCCATAAATATATTTCAGATGGATAGACTTTCATGAGCTGATTAATACTGGTTAGGAGTATGATACATACATATTTCACAATTTAGACTGTCCTAAACACATAGTTCGGCTATCTGAGGAGTCAAAATGATTTTAACTAATGTATTGTGTCCATCATAGTTATGCAAGTGCATTTTTAATTAATTATCATAATTGCCATGCTTAAACAATTACACACTCACACAATCAACTGGATTCCATAAGTAAGTTATTAATGAGATATGCTACCTAGAAAATTGTAGGTATCAAAGCATCACTGATTAATTTTCTGCAATCAACCTACTTATGATTGTCATTTGTACGTAGTGTTACCTTCCTAATCAAACTGTTATTAGAAATTGTACTCTGACACCCCGTGTATATTAAGTCCTATCAGGATCTGAACCCTGGATCATCTGTGTTCTGTCTCTAAATTCACTGCACTTACACCTTGTGCCACAAAAACAGTTACACAGCTGGTGGATATTCTCTACTCAGTACTGTCCAGAGTGTTGATGTCTGTGCATCACCACTATGCCTTTTTGTGTTATAGAAGGCTGCCCAAATAACATTTTTCACTTTTTTCCCTTAAGCATGTAAGCTTACTGCTCAGCAGCAAGCAACTGCAAAAGGAAAGAAACAGGAAAAAAACAGCATATGAAGTTATACTGAAAGTAAGCCTTATATCCTGATTAATAATTTCAATATCCCATTCACACAGTATGGACTTGAACCCCACAGTAACTCCTTTATTGGTCCATAGTCACTGCATTTCCAGCTTGTGCCACAGTGAGAGGTATATATCAGGTGCACATCACTCACTTACTACAAATATGGCACAATAGTGCCAGGAGTGTTTGCGCTAATGAATACTATGGAAATTAAATTTTTACCTCTTTCTTCAGCTGCGATACCTCTTTGGGTTTTGCCAAGCAGAATGCAAATTGCAAAGGCAAATATATATATATATATATATATATATATATATATATATATATATATATATATACTCAAAACCACAAAACACAAAGAAAAACATTTATACCATTACAACGACAGGTGCTACATTTTCCCATCTGCTGTAAACATTACAAATGGCATGTGGCCTATACGTCATCAGTATCTCATGTAGTGTTAATGGCTCAGAAAAGAGACAAACAGATAATGACAGCAGGTTATTCTTGGCATACTACATCCAGTTAGTCAGGACACAAACTATGCCATGAAGAGTACTTCCTATTGTGATGCAGTATGATTCTGAAAGTTTCTACAGCATATGGGACACATCTATCCTCAACAGTCATGATAATCCTTTGGTGTTATAATCCTGTATAGCCTGTCATATGATACAAAGTCCAGTCTTAATATTATTAATGAGGACAGCAGGTGACTAGACAACAGCAACATCTTTGCAACCTCAACTCACACGAACTACTGGTATACATGGAACATTTAAAACCTACTTTAGCATACACATTTCATGTATATATTATTCTTCTATAGTTATTCTTTATCCAGTCAAAAGGAAAAAAAATCCGCAAGCTGGATTCAAACTCTGTACCACCTGTCTTCTTTTTTTCAATTCATTGCATTTACACTGTGTGCTATAGTGACACTTAAGTAAACTGTAGAGTTTCTGCACTTAATGCTGTTCAGAGTGCTTTATCAAAGCACACCTCTGCCACTTTAAAATGTGCTAATGATGGTATTTAAGATTACATTTTTCAGTTTGTACTTTGGGCGATGGACTCTCATTCACTTCTGAGAAATGCTGCCAGTCCAAAGTGCACTTTACCAAAGTGTGAACAAATGATGACCACAATAAAAGAAAAAAAAAATGTCATTAGTAGCAAATATCAGGGAATAATGATGAAAATGCAGGAGTTCAAGGTTTCTTTATAACCTTGTCATTTGCTCTGGAAATGTACGTTAACTCTCAAACAACACAGCATCTGGATTTGAACCCTCAATTCAGTGCAATAACAACATGCATTCCATTGTCCTTATATCCCTCTTTGCCACCAACACAAGCCTAGAGCTGAAATCAGAAAATGTGCATAGCACACAGATCTGAGCTAGCTATCAGACCATCAAAATAAAGATCAGAAACTGTTCCTTTCCCATTTGCTTGAACCTGTTTAAATGCAATATTGACAACATAGTTAGGTTAATAATAGCCCACACCATATTACCAAGACTGCCAACTATTTCATTTCTGAGCATCTTTCCCTTATCTCAGCATCACTAACAGAAATGCAATGTCATGGCTATTTCTTTGCATCTTTGTATCAAGGTGTAATATAGCTGACTAGCATTACAGAACAATTTTAAGCAGAGGATGGAGACTGTGCTATTATTAAAATAATATCAATGTTAAGATTGTTCACATAGGTCTCAAGGTGCTGCCTTACTTTTTCTTAAGTCTAGTCTGCATGATATACACACTTCAGAAAGAAGCGTCTCTTCAGTATTGCTTGTTGCTATAGTTAAGAGTAATCATTAATACCTGCAAACCATTAGCAGCTAACAATTGTCTTTGCTCCCCCCTGTAGTCCTAGGGCATGCAAATGTAACCGTGTAGCTACTTAAATGATGTTTACCTCCCTTACACCAAGTGAGAATTTTGAAATTCAGGAATACTAATGATTTAACACCTAATTTGGATCTTCACAGTGCTCAGAGGGCTGAATCAACACTACATAAAGTTATTGGTGTAGCTATGGAAATGGAAAGAGGGGAGACTGTTTTGATACAGGCAGACCACATCTAGTATTTACTTGGAGGAGACTTTTCTAGAAATTGCTGCATTTTTTCATAAGGTATGTTTGTCCTCTTCATAAACTATCTACACGTTCATATTTGGAATACATTTCAATATGCGATAGAATTTTTTTTATCTGTTTGCATTTTTTTCATTCACTGTTGCCATAATGCAGGTATGTTAGTTCCTGCTCTGCGTTCAGAGTTTGTTAATGAATGGTATAGTCACATCACATTTGCTTTTTGTTTTCATCATTTACTACAGACAAGTGTAATGTGTTTATTATCAACTTTAAGAGGTTGCGCATGTGCAGCTAACTGAGGTGTTAGACTTCTCAGATGTCACATGGCAGATTCCACAACAGTAGATAGACTAACAAAATTTGCTTGGCATTTCTAATTTGAATTTTTGACTAGTTATTGATAATACTGCCACCCAGTAGTCACACAATGGATGTTCTCATTACAGAAATGTTAGCATAATGGATTTAATGCTAATGTGTCACAATTTTATGTGTGGAGGAGGGCTTCCTTAGCTTGTGTGTAGTCCTAATGAGCATTGTGTATTTAATTGTTTTGTGTTGATGATGGGTTCACAGATTTTATTTTAGGAAAATAATTTCTCTATGTGCTACAAGTGTGCTTTGTCTTTCTTCCTGTTACATGTCATACAGAATTATGGCATGCAAGCCACCATTCAGTGACACAAAAAACAAGGTCATCAATGAGACCGTATGCTGCCATGGATCTTTCCTGCTTGACAGAGGTAGAGGTGATATTTCTGCCAGAAAAAAAAGCATATTGCAGCAGTTAGTCACTGACATGAATGCAGTGGGTGGCCAGGCCAAAAATGGCAATCAGGTGTTGCATCATGCCACTGATATGATTACCATGGCCTGCAAGGTGACACCTGCAGTAGCACATGAACAGATGGCTATGGAGATGGTCCTGTGACTGAAGCACCACTAACTGAAACAGAGCAGTTCCTGTCCACTCTCAGAGATCCCAACAGCTGAGCAGAGGGTTCATACCGACTCCTTGATGTTGGTGCTGATATGGACAACAGGCAAAGCATGTCTCAACAACTTCCAGGTATACTACACACACACACACACACACACACACACACACACACACATATATATATATATATATATATATATATATATATATATATATATATATATATATCTATATATATATACATATATATATATCTCTCTCTCTCTCTATATATATATATATATATATATATATATATATATATATATATATATATATATATATATATATATATAGTTTACTATCATAATCTCGAAATAAAAAAAAAAAGTGTACTTATTAGCAAAGTGTTTCGCCGAATGTCCCTAATGTCGTAAAATAGCTGTTAATGCTGAAAATGTCGATCACAACATTTTCAGCACTTAACAGCAATCCCACCCTTCCCGTAACTCCCTAACTAGCTAACTTAACATCCTGTTTATGCAGAGGGGCAAGCCCCCCTGTGGGGTGCTGTGTCCCCCACCCCCCCAACTTAATATTCCAACTCCGAGATCGCACTACATTGAGGAAGGTGATGTATTTCTTTAGCCACACTGTACCACAATCCCTTTACACGAGCGAACTTTATATTTGTGAAAACACAGTCCATTCGCAAAAATGACGTTCGCTCATGTAACCTGCACACATATGAAGTATTTGAACATCTGTTGTTCGAATACTTCATAGCCGTGCAATTGCATGGTGACATTTCAATGGTAAATCTATATATATATATATATATATATATATATATATATATATATATATATATATATATATACATATATGTAAGGCATTTACTGCCATTCTAGATATCTTTATGTGTTACTATATACTGCTGATATCTGGAAATATTGATATGTATGGCTTAGAAGATACACAGTACAACAGAGATTGGGTTGGAAGGAGGGAATGATCTGTCTGATTGATTCTTAAATATTTCTTAAGGGGAAGATAAGCCATGCACTATTCTCTTGTCCTTGTATCATTTACATTGGGATGTTTATTAGCTTTCTTTCTACTGCCTTCCTCTTTTTCCAGGGACATCAAAATTACCATGTAAAAGATCACGTACATGTGCTAAGCACAACCTTTCTTTGATTAGTAATATCCATTAGTTACATGTAAGTCTGAGGAGAGATTAATTATTGTATTCCTTTAGCATATAAAATTGTTTAACATGAGTGTTTAGAACACAGTTTGGATAATTTCTAGTCCATATTTCTCTCATTCTTGTGTTTGTTGCTTATTATCACAGATGACCCTGACAGGGGCAGAGTAGAACTCGGAACACCTGATATCAGAGTATCAATAGCCTCTGATGATGATGGTTGTGATATAGAGTCACAGTCAGAGTGTGTAGAGGTTCAGTCTGGCACTGACGTTCTGGCTCATACATCCACTGGCCTTATTTCAGACACAGTCAGTATGTCTATGCATACCCATTCCAATGAGCCCACAGATATAGAACAGGTTGAGGGTGACACAGCTAATCAGGGTAGTGGGGTTACTCTGGCTGCATAGCTGGCTAAGTTTGCCTGTAGCCATTGTGAAGGTGTGCTACCACACAGGAGGGTCGTAAGAGGTGCTCAGAGGAGGCCTACTGACCACCCTTCTCTTGATGCTGGTGTGTTATTATGTGCCCCAGACATATGTATAGGGCTATCATGGAGGCACAGAAACATTCCACCAGGGCCTTGGAAGAGACAGTACAAGTCCTAAACATGATTCTGACATGCGTGACAGCCTAAATTGCATGAGTGACTCCTTTGATAGGATGAGTGACACACTAGACTGGGCAGTGTCTATGATGGATAGTTTGTTGGGGGAGGATTGGCATCCACATGTCTGTAGATCCATGACAGTCTCTGTTGTTAGCTGATGTGGCAGTGCCAGATCCTTCTCCTATAGTGGCACTACTTCCACTGGTCCATCAGTGATTGAGGTGTCCATAACCAGATGTGGTAGGCCATGGGTTCATGTCATGGAAAAATTTTGATGAGAGCCCATTCAGCAGACATCACTCACACTCAAGTAGACCTCCACTTTAATCCGTGGACATGGAAGTGGCAGTCAGCTTCTGGCAGAGGCAGTTTGAGTGGTCCAGAGTGATGACATAGAAATGACAACTGTACCATGCACAGCTTACACCTGTCCAACATGCCAGGATGTAGTGCTAGCACACAGCTTGATTGTGTTCATGCAGACACACACACACACACACACACACACACACACACACACACACACACACACACACACACACACACACACACACTTCACAAAAACTGTTTATACCAACTCAACACACAAGCAAGCTAAACAAACTTTAATGCCAATTGCAATGCATCTCCTGTTAGTGGCTCTGAGATATTTTCTGCCTTACTGACTTACTGAATGTTCTATTATTTTACTCACGCACACTCACTACTTGGGTGTCAGCATTGGCCTATTGCCATCCGCCCACCCTGTGCAAATGATGATGACTGTGCCATGCCCATTGTTCATTTTGTTTTGATTTAGGGTTGCATATATGTCTGAAGCACAGAGTGGATAGCTAAGTGATTTTATGCAAATGTATTACATAAGAAAATTTGGGATGTTTCTGTACATGGTCATTTCAGAATGATTTTTTCAGTTAGTGCTGTAAGTCATGCATTCAAATCACTGATATTGCATTCCTACTTATTCCTCTACTTGTGAAACTGTTGATATAATTGTCCTGATGCCAGTTACTGTGTACAGTCCGTAGCTGTATATTACAGATATCATTCCTATAAGCCAATAATGTCAATGCTGGACACCTCATACAGATTTTACTTGAGTACATTTATGACTAACAGTATGTAGGTATATCAGTTACTTTTAGCTTCATAGACATTTCTTCATACACCACAGGTTTCACACTTACCTTGACATTACTGCAGGAACGAATAGTGTCCTTTGGCTGGTATTAGTTTTATTATTTTTATGTGCTTAGGTTGTTATTTGTATTCCTTAGCTAGAGAGTGTGTGTGCTATCCTTGCCTCTTAGCCAGGGCAAGGGCATATTGTGCATGGCGACATCTGCAGGCTCGCTCTGCAGCTGGAGGTTCTCCCTCACAATCCACATCTGTATGTACTGGATGTGCTGGGCCTGCCTGTGTTCCAGGAATGTGTGGTCCTGGCCCTTGCTGTTCTTGTCACAGCTGTTTCCTCAATATGATATTGTGCATATTGGCACAGAATGTGAAAATTTCTGTGCAGGTGCCTGAGTCATACTCTGGGCACCCACTAATGTGTCTAGACAGTGGAACCATGACTTAAGCATGCCAAACACATGTTCTATGATGTTTTTAGTTTGAGTGTTGGCGTCATTGCATCATTCTTTAATGGGTGTGTATGCATTTCTAATGGGTGTCATGAACCATGGTTCCAGTGCATAACCTGCATTACCCAGTAGATGGCCTTGTGGAACATCACTCCTAGCACACCTTGTGTAAAGCTAAGACATGTGCCATATGTGTGTGTCATGATAACTACCTGGGTTGCCAGCACGCACATTTATGATGATCCCTTGGGTATTACAGACAACCTGGCAGTTGATTGAGTGGAACCCCTTTCTGTTGAGGTATGTCCTTCTCTGTTCACTGGGTGGGGCTTTTATTTATATGTGAGTGTAGTCTATGACCCCAAAACTTCAGGGAATTGTGCTACAGCATAAAATTCCTGCTTTGTTCTTGCTCTGTCCTCAGGGGGTTGCGGATAATAGACGCATTCCCTTGCGTGTTCTAGCATAGCATTAAGACATTTGGTGCAATATTCTGGAGGCTGAGACCTGTAACATCCAAGCATATCACCTGTGGGTTTCTGGAATGTGCCAGCAGCTAATATCCTTAATGTTACACATACCTTAGTTTCCACTGGTATAGGTTCCCCTCGATATCCTCTAGGTTTGAAGTCGGGGCAGCAGAGGTTGCTGAGTTCCTGCAGTGCTTCCCTATCAACCCTTTATCGCTCTAATATTTCTGTGTCATGCAGTCCATGCTAGGTTAAATGGGGTCTGAGCACCCCTTTTCTTCTTGGCTAAAGCCTGTCAACAGCAGCAACAGCATAGACTTGAGCCTGTTGCACATACACATGCAACAGAGCAGCATCAGACCCTAACACTGTCTTTTTTCTAGGTGTGATGTTGCCTGTATTCCAATAGGTTTTGGTGTTCATGACAAAGTGCTACACCAAGTATACGCAATTACCTTTTATCTTCCTGAACAGGTCTAGCATCTTGGATTGGATAATTATGATGTAATTTGGCTAGTTATGCTTTCATTAGCATACTCTGCTGTTTACCTTTGTTTTGAGGCCCTACACTATGTGTAGAGACATTTAATTAATGCAAAACAGCAGGTAGTTTGGGGGAATTGCCCACTTGCAAAACCACAATTTTTTTCCCTTTTTTTGGCTTGTTCAGTCTTTTTAGATTGATATTTTTCCAACTCTCTTTTGAGCATTTGTTCTTGGTTCATAGGTTCATAGGTTCATACTAGGCTATCTGCCCAAGGGCATTTATAAGCCTAGCCCATAGTTATGTGGCTTTCGCCACCCCTTTAGTTTGAATAAAAACTATGCCTATCATTTTTCTGTGCCTCTGTCAAGCAGTGACACTGAAGTAATCCCTGGGGTATATCTGCGATCTCCCATCCATTGGTCAAGATTCCTCTTGAACAAGGCCAGCGAGGTGCTCTGCCTCACATGTACCGGGATTTTGTTCCACAGCATAGGGAGTCTCTGGGTGATGAATCTGTCCCTCCAGCACGTTCTATTTATAACCGTGTCAAGGTTTAAGTCTCCGCCCTTGTGGTTCTGAGGGATCTAGATTTTTTGAGGTGAAGCATATTCATCAAATCTGGGTTTGACATGGCCTTATATGTCAGGCACAGGTCACCTCTGAGCAAGCGGTATGAGACTGAATAGAGCTGGAGTTCCTTCAGTCGGGCAGCATAAGACATATTTTTGAGACCCTTTATCCTTTTGGTGAGGAACTTTTGGGGCCTTTCAAGCTGCAGCAGGTGTCTGGTCAGATACATTCGAGCGGGGCATTGTACTCAATCATAAGTCTAATGAATGATGAGTACAGGGGACGATGACCTCCCTTGATCTAGATGTGAATCCCTTCATGATCAGGTGGGCGATATAGAAGGTTTTCCTAACTACTTTAGCAACATGAGTGTCAAACGAAAGGCTACTGTCAACTTGGGTCCACAGATCCCTGATGACTTTTTCTGTGCTCAATGGATTGCCACCTATATGGTAGCTAGGGGTAACCTTGTTTTTCCCAAAGGGTATGACTATGCATTTTGGCGTTTAACTTCAGGCCATGGCTCTGGCACCAGTTATCCGTTTCTGTGAGGCCCTTCTGGAGGATATCTGTGTCAGATGTGTTTTCGACTATGGCACCCAGTTTGCAGTCATCTGCAAACTTTGTCAGCCATAACCCTCCTGTGTTTGCTTGTACTTCAGAAAAGTAGATGCCGAACAAGAGTGGACCCAGGACTGAGCCCTGTGGGACACCACTTGTGACAGGCTTTGAGTCTGACATGGCTCCAGCAACTCTGACCCTGTGGGTTCTGTCACTTAGCCAGTTTGCAACCCATCTTGTGATGTATGGGTTTACATTCAAGCTGATGAGTTTTTCGATGATACCTGAGTGGGGTATTGTGTCGAAGGCCTTTGCCAGGT
Organism: Protopterus annectens; assembly: GCF_019279795.1. NCBI lineage: Eukaryota > Metazoa > Chordata > Ceratodontiformes > Protopteridae > Protopterus > Protopterus annectens. The sequence continues at coordinate 221,182,346 of NC_056751.1, forward strand.
CGAGGTAGGCTGTATGGACTGCCTTTCCTCATCAATGGCCTTGGTGACTGTCTCGAAAAAGTCAACCAAGTTTAAGAGGCAGGATCTGCCTTTGACAAAGCCAAACTGGGTTGGATCCAAAGTCTGCAAGTTCCTATGTCTTTATTTATGAGTTCCATTATGATCCTCTCCATGGCTTTGCAGATAAGGCTTGTCAAGCTAATGGGCGGTAATTTCCAGGGTCTGTGGAGGCACCGCCCTTATGAAGTGGGACCACAGTCGCCGTGCGCCACTCCTTGGGTACGTATCCTGAGGTGAGGCTAAGATTAAACAGCTGTCCTAACTGTGGGTTTAATTCCTCGTTGAGTTCATGAAGCACACAGCCGGGGACACCATCCGGTCCCATGGATGCTGTGTTTTTTGCCTTAGTGAGGGCAGTTCTCACCTGGGCATTGGAGATGTTTGGGGGGCACTTTAGTTATGCTTTAATTAAGATGTGTGTTCTGATTTAAAGAAAACATAAAACTGCAGTGAGACACTCATATACATATAGATATATATATATATATATATATATATATATATATATATATATATATATACACACACACACATACAAATTTACACATATCCACAATAATGCACACACCAGAAATGAGAAAATATTAGAAATGATGTTAAAAGTTCCTAGTTATGCTTTAATTAAGATGTGTGTTCTGATTTAAAGAAAACATAAAACTGCAGTGTGTCTTTTTAATCAGAATGAAAGCAAACTGTGCTTTATAGAATTATCTTTCCTATTAAACAGTTAAATCTTTGAATTCTAACATCTTGTACTGCTTTGAATAGCAACAATCTGTTTCAACCTTATTTTCCATTTGTTAATGTGATTCTGATCTGAAGGTTTATATTTTAATGCATTACCTTCTCTTGTATGTTTTTTTGTCTGTTTCCTGTCATTGTAGAACATTTACCCTACATCACTTTTAACAACTCTTTAATGTAGTTTTTTTTTTCTTTTATGATTAAAAAGGTTAGGTAACTTGGTGACTTGTGCTCATTTTTTTTTAATCTTGTCCCTTAGAACTATTTATAGACACAATATGTACTTTCCTGCTTCTTAAATGACAATTACAGACAATGAAACATTTAGACAGCTTCTGATCTATACATTCTCTATTATCAATTCAAAGTGAGCAGCTTAGAGCCAGTAACCTACCTTATGCTGCCTTTTTTTGCAAATGTTTCCGCTCCGGGTGGCCACCTCATCAATCTGTGACAAGTTCCCCTAGAGAAGCAGTCTAATTAGTTTCTCCTCTGTGCCATTTCACCTCGTGTCTGTATCTCTTTTTTTCTTCTGCTAGAGTCCTCAGGCAAGTAATTCAAAAAACTAAAGTTCGCTGCTTCTTGCAGCTATTTCCCCATCCCCAAAGTATAATAAATCTATAAGCAGCCCATAGGTACAGTTCTGATGACTTACCCTGGACACTTTTTTCATTTATGTATGCAGGGAAATCAGTTTCTTTTGTTAGCAATATATTATATAATGTTCTCATATATCCATTAATGGGCTAATCTTCCTCCTGCAATAATCAGCTGCTGAGTAAATCCTTCTATAATATAAAATCATATAAAAAGCAGTCTATATAAGCAAACAACAATGTAGTCCTAATACAGTAAGAAATGGAATTTCAAGTCTAAGTTTAAATTCAGCTTGGCAAATCAATTTCTTCATAGTGCTGCAGTTAGAATCACAGATGAAAAAGGCAAAAGTATGATTAATGTTGGATTGAAATACAGCATTTTGGCATTTGCTTTGACTTATATATGAAAATAAACAGTGATACCTAGCTACAGTAAGGGTTGTGAGGCACTGGATATAATAAGTAGATGTATTTCTCTTCCTTTGCAATTAAAAAGCTATGTTTAGGATGTAGCAAAATTAATAGGAAACTACTAGGCATGTGGCACAAGAGACCACTGAGGAGCTTAACTCAATTAACCCAGAACCTGTCTGGTTAAGTGACCTGCTTAGAATCACACAGTAAACAAATGTAAGCTTTGGGAGTCAGACCCTGGACTGCAGGAAGTGTACTAACAGCCATTGCAGTAGCTCACCATCAGGATAATGAGCCAAAGACAAGTAGAGATAATCCTTCCCACTCACTAAAGAGGAATACACTAAATATAAAGGACTCAATTAGATGGCTAACACTGAATTTTATAGTAATAAGAAGGAAACAAATGCACCATAGGTAATAAGCAGGACGTAGTAGGAAACTTAAATAGGAGAAGTTTTACTGACAGAAAGAATGGAGAAATAGCAAAAGTTAGCAGACAAAGAAAGTGAACATATAGTCTGTATATGAACAGCACTAACGTGAAGGCCAATGACTGTTATCAATGACAGCTAATAATATAAAGTTACAGCATATGCACTGAATAAGTCAGGCACTCAGACATATTGCTATTCATTCAGCTGTGTGACATTTTGATTAATACACCGCAACAAAGGAAAAGATTAAGCTTGTTTCAGTTCACTGCAACAGCCCAACTCCCACTTAAAGAGCAGTCACTGGAAAGGGCTACATGCAGTGCCAACTACTAGGCTTCATACGCATTGAAACCAGTATTTAATGAGCTTTCCCTACATGCTTTTTTAACAGTGTATATATTCCATGAACAGAGACTAGCTACAAAGAAATTATTACCCACTACTGCTTAATAACAGATCCTGCAAATTATAGAAACTCTGTTATTAGCAGTTATATCTCCAACATGTCCTACAGACAGGAAGAGATGCAGTTGCATTTTGTGGTTGAAAAAGTGACCTAAGGGAAGCCTAAAGTTTGAATGGAGAGCAAAAGACTTGTGTAATTCCTTCCATACAGATTTAAACCTGGATTTAATGAGTTTTCTCTCAAAGTGTTTTAACAATGTATACCTTCCATGAACAGAGACTAGCTACAGAACAATAGTTAGGAATGCCTGGTGTCAAGTCCAGCAGGGGTTTCATGGGAAGAACAAGTGTGCTTTCATGAAGAAACAGTTGGTCAGATGGACTTCTTAAGAAAATAAAGTCAGTAAGTAAGCCTGTTGTCTAAGCCTTATGAGTTTTAGTAGAACATTTAGGATGAATCGGAGAACCTCTTGCTGTGAGGTGACAATGCTAACTGCTGCACCACCATGGCCACCCACATACATATACACACACATATACATATACAAGTACATATACATTAACATATACCTATGCACATATATATACATGTACATATACCTTAACATACGCATATACATATACACATACACATACATATACATATTTAGATACGTTTACATATATAGATACATATACACGTACATATACATTAATATATATATAAACAAATACAAGTACATATACAGATACATATACATATACAAGTGCATATTCATATACATATACACATACATATACAGATACATTAATATATACTTAGAAATATACATTAACATATACATACACATATACATATATATGTACATATACATATACACATACATATACATTAACACACACATATATATATATATATATATATATATATATATATATATATATATATATATATATATATACATACTTATACACATACTTATACACATACATATACACATACATATACATGTACATATACATTAACATACACATATACATATACAATTTTGGACTTCTAAAACAGAGGTGGCTAACTTCAAGACACCCATGCAAATGGAAAATAAGTGCATGACTGAATCATACACCAATGAACTGTATGAGTACATACATAAGTGCATGGAATGGGCCATACCAAACAGAACCAAGACGCTATCCTCCAAAAAAAAGGAAGCCAATCTGGTGGTCCCCCACCATAAACAAACTCTACAACAGAAGGAAAAAAACTGTTGCAGAAAAGGGTGAAGTCGCAAGACTGGAAAAACTCCCTTGTCAGCCTCAGCAAAAAACTGAGATCCAACTTCAAATCCTCTAAAGCTAGCTATGAAAACAAAATTGCTGCAGATTCTAAGGACAAACACAAGGCATTCTATAGTTATGTTAAGAATCTACATGACAATACTCAGATCTGCTCTGAGTTACAGCACAATGGCAATACATATACAGAACCAACTGATATTGCTAACATATTGACCGACAGGATCAGTGTGAATTTTACCCTCCTTTCACCCCCTAAAGGGCCTATCATAATACCTGAGGAATGTCAGGACCCTATTATCATGGCTACACAGATAAAAAATGCACTGTCCAAAGCCAAGATTACAGCTTACATGGGACCTGATAATATCCCTGGCTGTGTTCTACATGAATTACAAAGTGAACTGGCACCACACCTGAGTACCCTGTTCACTTGCAACCTCATTTCAGGCTTTGTTCCTACCGAATGACACACTGCTGCAGTCATCCCACTCCACAAAGGGGGAACGACTACAGACCCTGGGAACTACCACCCCATTAGCCTGACGAGTCTGATATGTAAGGCTATGGAGCGCATCATCATGGACCTTAAAAATAAGGACATAGGGAAGCTCCAAACTCTGGACCCCATGCAGTTTGGGTTTGTGAAAGGTAGATCATGCCTGCTCAACCTGATAGACTTCTTCAAGTCTGTCAACGGAGCTGTGGATGAGGGCAAGGTAGATCACACAGCCTTTCTAGATCTTGTCAAGGCCTTTAACACCATCCCTCACTCAGGAATCATAGATAGACTCACTAAATTAGGCATAAACCCCTATGTCATAAGATGGGTTGCCAAATGGCTCACTGATAGAACCCACACTGTAAACGTAGTGAACTCCAAATCTGACTACTGACCAGTTACAAGTGGTGTCCCACAGGGATCAGTCCTAGGTTCTCTCCTGTTTGGCATCTACTTCTCTGAAGTTCAAGTCAACACAAAGGGACTCTGGCTGACCAAGTTCGTAGATGACTGCAAACTGGGAGCCATTATTGATTCTCCAACTGATGACGACATTCTACAAAAAGGCCTCAATGACACCAGTGACTGGTGCCAGAACCATGGCCTTAAGCTCAATGCCAAAAAGTGCATTGTTATTCCCTTTATGAAAAATTCGGTGACCATGAACTACCACATAGGCAGTAGTCCACTAAACACCAAAGGTGGGATAAGAGACCTGGGGACACAGGTTGACAGGAACCTCTCCTTTGATAACCACATTGCCACTGTAATCAGAAAGTCCTTCTATGTGGCACATCTCATTACAAAAGGTTTCTCATCCAGGAAGAAAGAGGCCATAATCCCTCTCTACTCATTCCTCATTAGACCTATTATAGAATACAATGTCTCATTTGGTATGTACCTGACTGGACACCTACAACAACTGGAAAGGCCAAAAAAATACCTCACTAAGAGGATCTTAGGCCTTAGTCACATGCCCTATATGGACAGACTCAAAAAACTCCACCTATACTCTCTCTTATTGCCTACTTAGAGGTGATCTCTGCTTGACCTACACAGCCATGTCTGACCCACAGCTGCAAGATATGCTACACCTAAAGAAATCCCAATTCCTCCATGCCATACGCTCCAGGGTCCTAAACCTCATTACCACAATAAACAGAACATGCTGGTGGGATAGGTTCCTAACTCAGATACTTCCCATACTCTGGAACCAACTCCCAATTCACATCAAGCAGACCACTTCACTGGCCCTCTTTAAGAGAAATCTTGATGAGTGGATGGGCAATAGGAAGTTCACCCCGGGGATTTGTTCAGCGGCCTTGCTTGACAGGGGCACTGGGAACTAACTTTGGGTGGCATGATGCCTGGGAATCTTCTTGGGCTAGGCTTATATAGGCTCCAGGGCCATTAGTCTAGTACACACCTATGAACCTATGAACAAGTACATATACATTAACATATACATATACACATATACACACACACACACACACACACACACACACACACACATACATATATATATATATATATATATATATATACACACACACACACACACACACACACACACACACACACACACATATATATATATATATATATATATATATATACACACACACACACACACACACACACACACACACACACACACACACACACACACACATATACATTAACATATACATATGCACATGCACATACATCTACAGTAACATATACATTCACACATATATGTATATATATATATATATATATATATATATATATATATATATATATATATATATATATATATATATATATACAGATATACAGTACATATACACTAACATATATATATATAAGGTTGCAGCAGTATTTCTTTCAAAAATGAGCTCTATTCTTCTAATACTGCAGTTCTTATCTGCTGAAGAGGGAGCAAGGAAAACATGTAAGGTTATGTGGTAACTAAATGTGCTGCATTTGGAACATTTCCTGGCCAGGAAGTAGAACAATGATGAGCATTTATCCTCTCTGTGAATAAAAGTGCTTTTGAGAAAAGACACATACATGTCATCATCATCATTATCAGCCCACGTTTTCCCATTTTTCTACATGGGGTCGGGGTATCGTGTTAACTGTCACCAACTCGATTCAGAGGCACACTCCTGCCTTCTTCAACAGTCATGTCTGGCTGTTGCAGATCTCCTTTCACACAATCCATCCACCTCTTTGCTGGATGCCCTCACTTCCTCTTACCTTCTTCCTGTCTGTCACAAACCTTCCTCACCAGATTGTCTTTTGCTTTTCTACACATGTGCTCAAACCACCATAATCTGTTCTCTTTGATCTTTTCTGCAATTGGAGCTACTTTGGCTTCTGCTCTTATGTCCTCATTTCTTCATCTGTCTCACGGTGTGCATCCTACCACCTTTCTCAGGCACTTCATTTCCATCACCTCTAACTTCTTCAACTGTTCTGCCTTTACTGCTCAGGTTTCTGTACCATACAGTAATACTGGTCACACTACTGTCTTGTACACCTTACTTTTCAGCTTCTTTAGCATTCTTCTGTCATAGACTACACCTGATACTCTATGCCAGTTGGCTGCAGCCCCTCTGATTCTAGATTTGACCTCTTCGGACTACCCTTCTCCTCAACTACTCCTCCCAGATATTTGAAGCGGTTTAGCTGTTCCATTATCTTCCCTTCTATCTCTATTCTCATCTTCTTCTGATTTCCCTAATTTGCTCCCATTACCACCATTTTATCCATGCTTAGTTTCATCCCATGTGCCTTCAGATATGCATTCCATCCTTTGCTGAAGTTCTAGCTCAGTCTGCCTGTATGCCATATCGTCTGCATACAGTAGCTTTGTTGATCCGTCCCCTCCAACCTGTTTGCTAATGTAGTCCATCACCAGTATGACCAGCAGTGGGCTCAGAGCAGAACCCTGATGTGCATCCACACCCACTGGGAACCCCTCTGTGAGGCCGAACACTGTTCGTACTTGAGTCATTGGGTCCTTGTACATAGCCTGCACTAATTCTACCAATGTTTCTGGGACTTCAAACCACCACAGTACTGCCCAGATCAGCCTTCTTGGGACCTTGTCATATGCCTTCTTCAAGTCTAGGAATGCTCAGTTGGACTCTCTCCTTATCTCTAGCTTCTTCTCAAGTATCTGTTTCAGTGCAAACATCGGGTCAGTTGTGCTGCATCCTGATCTGAATCCAAACTGCTCATCTCCCATCTTACATTCTACTACTCTGCGTATCCCTTTATCAATCACCCTCTCCAAAACTTGCATGCAATGTGACAGGAATTTGATGCCTCTTTACTGTCAACAGTTGTGGATGTCTCATTTGTACTTGTACACTGACATGAGTATGCTTATCCTCCAGTCATCTGGGATGCGCCTTTCTCTTCATACTGCTATTAGTACCCTCAGGAACCATTTCTCCCCTATCTCACCCAGCATCTTTATTATACCTGCTGTGACCTCATCTGAGTCTGCTGCTCAGATGACACAAGTATGGATTCAGCTGATAAACAATCCTTAAAATAACACACTCATATTTTACACAACTGATTACCTTGCTCAGTTGATAGGCAAACCACTACACTGAGCTTGATGTCTGTGGAACTAAAACAGCATCCATGTCCAAGAAGGAAATAAAATCTGTGAAAAATTATTTTCGAAGTGGCAAGGGAGGAAGGACTATATAATAAAATATGTTGTAGGAAAGAAAACTGTGGGATAAAACAGTGCGATATCTTGACCAATACATTGCAACAAAAAAGTTTATGTTGTTTTCTTTTCAATTTAACAAATGCAATTTCCACTTACAGATCAGACACTTGAAAGGACTGCATGCAGTCCCAACTACTTGGTTCTGTAAAGACTGAAACTAATATTTACTGGGCTTTCCCTGGAATTTTTTTTTTTAAGGAACATAGAATCATACTAAGTAAGTGATCACAGTAGCTGTAAGATGCCTAGCCATATACACCTTCAAGCAGACACTTTTCAAGAACTTAATAGTGGTCACCTCCCAAATTGAATACAATTATGCATGATAAACCCAAAGTAAATTTGTGTTTACTCATGCAGTCATCAAGACTAACATTAAAGGTGGCCGAAGTAGTACTTTGTTTGACCTGCAGTGGTAACTTATTTATTAGACTGGAATACAGTGACTAAAAACAAGTAATTTTCGTGGTATCCCCGAAGTCTCAAACAACCCACTAAACAAGTATAGTGGGTCCAAAAACAAAACAGTGTAAGAAACTTTTCTGTGTGGAAGATATATCTAGTTAATCACTGTATATTAATCAGATCAGATAATGATAGTAGAAATAGCGAACTTAAACTCGTCCCAAGTCAAAAAAATAATAAAAATTATATAAATTGAAATATTGTACAGAATTACTAAGTATTCAAAAGTAATCCAAGCAGGGTAGGCAGTCTGTTTCCAGTCGAAAATCCTTTATTAAGTACACAGACAAGCGATCCAAGTAAAACAAAAATAACAGAGTAATAGTTTCCTCACAAGCTTTCTAACTATATTTATCAAGCAAGGGAGTGGTTTATTGTGCTGTAAAACAAAGTGTTGTTGGTATACATGTTAAATTCACATCCCTTCCCCCATCAGTGTGACATTTGAGCTGGTCCTGCTCTGCTTAGTAGCTGTCATAATAATATAACCCTTATGTACTTTAAGTAAAATTAATAATGATGTAGTACCTTTTATTTAACCAGATTATTAAGTCTTTGATTTTATCCAAGACAATATACTACATGATATACTTGAGATATATAAACCTTACACCATTTGGCAATCTAAAAAAATATATATAAATATATACATATACACCTTGTATGCAAAAATCAGTTGTAAAAATCATATTCTATTTCCATAACCTATTGTTAACAAGTTCCAGATACTGGATCGTATAGACATGGATGATCTTGAAGGAGACATCCCGAATATGCTGGAGAAATGTGAACTCATGGCAATTAAAGCTGAACTCTTTTAGGAAGCCTGGACTGAACTATTACTGTTCACTTAAAAGTGTACTGGAACTTAGAAAATTGCCACATTGTTTACATGACTAATTTTATTTTACTTTATTCTTCCAGTTGGTTTTAAATACCATGTTAAATCAGTTTTAATTTAAGTGTATATTTTGTTTCCATCATCATCCATTTTTTCATTTTCTTGTTCTTTTTTTCCACTTTATTCAAAATGATGTGTAATAAAAATACCAACTAATTATGCAATAATATTTTTATAGATAGTTTTTAGGGTTCTTGTACACAGACCTGAAGAAGTCAAGAAGGACAAAAGTGATCTTTGTTAACAATAGGTTATGGAAATAGAATATGAATGTTACAACTGATTTTTTACATGCAAAGTGTATATACATATATTTATATATATTTTAGATTGCCAAATGGTGTAAGGTTTATATATTTCCAACCATGTAGTACAATATGTTGACTAAAATCACAGACTTAATAATCTGTTTAAATAAGAGGTACCACATCATTATTCATTTTATTTAAAGTACATAAGGGTCAACACCAGAAAAGCCAAAAAAACACAAACTGGATAAAAAAGCTAGGAAATCACTCCACTAGTCACCCACAAGTAAAAAATAAAGTCCGTTTTATTAAACGCTTTTCATCTCTCCTTATAAGGAGACTTCTTCAGATAACAGACGTGTACAAATGCAAAGTTTAAATAAAAAAGCCATCAGTCATGTGACACTACACACACCTCCGTTTAAAGACACCCTTCCCTATGAGATCCACATATTATTAACTGTAACATTTATTTCAATATTTTACAAGTAATGCCTTAAATATACTCTTACTAAAATATTTAGCCTAAAATTCAAAATCAACATTATTTATTTCATGTATATTTTTATTTTTAATGTCTTCATTCTGATGAAAATTAAAATATTAAAATAATTTATTAAAATATTAAAATAATTTATCCTGACCCATTCTGTCCACATGACAGCACCTTATAACCAGAGGGTATAGGTTCATAGGTTCATACATAGGTTCATAGGTAGGTACTAGGCTATTGGCTCTAGGGCCTATACAAGCCTAGCCAAAAAGGTACCCTGGCTTTCGCCAACCAAGAAAATTATTTTCCTGTGCCCCTGTCAAGCAGAACTACAGAAGTGATCCCCGGGGTGAATTTCCTATTACCCATCCAATCATCAAGATTTTTCTTGAAGAGTACTAATGAGGAGCTCTGTTTGACATAGATAGGTAGTCTGTCCCAGAGTATGGGAAGTCTCTGGGACAGGAATCTATCCCTCCAGCATGTTCTGTTTATTGTGGTGACAAGGTTTAGGTCCCTAGAGCATGTAGCTCGGAGGGATTGGGATTTCTTTAAGTGGAGCATGTCCAATAGCTCTGGGTTTGACATAGCTTTGTATGTTAGGCAGAGATTGCCTCTGAGTAGGTGATATGCGACAGAGTAAAGCTGGAGTTTTTTGAGACGGTCTGCGTAAGGCATCTGTTTGAGGCCAGTAATCCTCTTTGTGATGTATTTTTGCAGCGTTTCCAGTTGTTGTAGATGTCTTGTGAGGTACATACCAAAAGGGGCGGTGTACTCTATAATGGATCTAATGAGTGAAGAGTAGAGGGGAACAATGACCTCTTTTTTTCTGGATGAGAAACCTTTTGTGATGAGGTGTGCCACGTAGAAGGATTTCCTGACCACTGTGGTGATGTGATTATCAAAGGAGAGACTACTGTCCACCTGTGTCCCAAGGTCTCATCACACTTTCGGTGTTAAGCAGACTACCGCCTATGTGGTAGTTCATGGGTAGAGAATTTTTGCCAAAGGGGATGACAATGCACTTTTTGGCATTGAGATTGAGACCATGGCTTTGACACCAGGCATCTGTCTCAGTGATACCCTTTTGTAGGATGTCCACATCATTAGGAGTTTCGATTATGGCTCCTAGTTTGCAGTCATCTGCAAATTTAGTTAGCCAAAGACCTTATGTGTTAGCCTGTACTTCAGAGAAGTAGATACCAAACAGGAAAGGACCCAGGACTGAACCCTGTGGTACTCCACTTGTCACTGGTCTGAAGTCCGATTTGGAGTCTGCTGCTTTCACAGTGTGTGTTCTGTCAGTAAGCCAGTTGGCAACCCATATTGTGACATAGGGATTTATACCTAGTTAAGTGAGTTTATCTATAATTCCAGAGTGGGGGATGATGTTGAACGCCTTGGCGAGATCTAGATAGGCTGTGTTAACCACGTTACCCTCATCTATGGCTTTGGTGACTACTTCAAAGAAGTCTATCAGGTTTAGGAGACATGATCTGCTTTTTACAAACCCGAACTGTGTGGGTTCCAGAGTTTGGAGATCTCCAATGTCTTTGTTTATGTGTTCCATGATGATATGTTCCATGGCCTTGCAGACCAGGCTCGTCATTCTCAGTAGTTCCAGGGGTCTGTTGTGCCCCCCCCTTTGTGGAGTGGGATAACTGTCTCGATGCGCCATTCAATGGGCACAAAGCCTGAGGTGAGGCTATGATTGAACATGGTACTTAGGTGGGGTGCCAGTTTATTCTGTAGTTCATGTAGAAGGCAGCCTGGGATGTTGTCAGGTCCCATGGATGCTGTGTTCTTGGCTTTGGAGAGAGGGGTTTTTACCTGTGCAGCCGTGATTACAGGAACTTTGCATTCTTCTGGTATAAAGATGGGCCCTTTAGGGGGTGAGAGGGGGGGTAAAGTTAGCACTGAACCTATCTTCCAGGATGTTGGCAATATCAGTTGGTTCTGTATATTTAGTATCATTGTGCTGTAACTCAGAGCAGATCTGAGTGTTGCCATTAAGATTCTTGACATAGCTATAGAATGCTTTGTGGTTGTCGTTAGAATCAGTGGCGATTTTGTTTTCATAACTAGCTTTGGAGGATTTTATGAGGGATCTCAGCTTTTTACTGAGGCTGACCAGGGAGTTCCTCCAATCATGGGATTTTACTCTTTTTTGCAACAGTTTCTTTCTTCTGTTGTAGAGTTTGTTTATGGCAGAAAACCACCAGATTGCATTCCTTTTTTGGAGGATAGCATCTTGGTTCTGTTAGGGATAGCATGATCCATGCACTCGTGTAAGTGCTTATAAAGTGCATTTGTGTAGGATTCAGCAGTTGTACATCTATTGTCCATCTGCATGGGTGTTGTGAAGTTTGCCACTTCTGTCTTAAGAAGCGTGAAGTTGGCTTTGGAGAATTTTTTACGGTTGTTTTCCTAATGGGGGGTGGGAGCGGGATGTGGATGTCTAGGGTGATTAGCTTGTGGTTGGATCTGACCAATGAGGAGCTGACCTCTGGTGTGGAACACCGGTCACCCATGTTGGTGATGACCAGGTCTAGGATATTGCTGCCCCTGGTGGGGGTGTGGATAAGTCAATCCAAGGTGTTGGAATTGATGATTTCCAGAAAACCTTGAGCAAAAGAGTTGGTACATGAGTAGTTTTCCCAGTTAATGGTAGGGTAGTTGAAATCACCCATTGTTAGAGTGTTGGGTTGTACCTTAATACTTTCCAGTGTATCAAGAAAAGAGGAGTGGGAATCCTGGGGCATAGTGGGGGGTCTCTAGCAAGCTACAATCTGGATTGCGGTTTTGCCCAGAGTTAGTTGAACTTGGATAATCTCGGATGCATTATGCTGAGCAACTAGCTTGGAGGTATGGATATCCTTAATGAATATGGACACGCCTCCACCTTTAGTGTTTCGGTCCATGTTTGGTGGCCGAAAGGTGTGGTATGAATTATAGCCTGGTAATGCAGGGGTGCTCTCTGGAGCTTTGAACCAGGTCTCTGTCACTGCACAGATGTCAATGTTCTCCATTTTAAGGAGTGCCTCGAGTGAGTGCATTTTGAGGATTAGACTTCTAGCACTGAGTAGCATTACCCTCAGATTTTGCTTGCTTGTACCTGTTACGGTGGTGAATTTGTCATTTGAACCTTGCCTAAAAAAGGCACTATAGGGGTGGCAAGAGTCTTTGCCAGTATCCGGAATCCCAAGGGCGACAGGTGCAAGCCATCTCTGGCAAAGCAGCATGGTCTGTTGATCATGTCATCCCAGGCAGACAGATACTGGATTCCCTTAGAATGACACCAGAAGCTTAGCCAATTGTTAAAGATAATCATTTTGTCCTTGTACTGTGGTATCATTCTGGGTGATGGCAGGATGCTACTCAGGGCTAGGGTTATACCTGCCTGGGCTACAAGATCAGAGACCTCCTCCATGTCTCTTTTCATGTAGTCCAGGGAGGCATGTCTCAGGTCATTCACACCAACATGGACAATGACAGAGTCATATTTGTTCTTGTTGTGGAGTGACCTGAGTGCATGTGTTACGTGGCAGATCCTGGCACCTGACAGCCAGCTGACAGTAACTTTTTCCATGTTTAGCCAGGTGAGTGGAACATCAATGTGCCTGACTATAGAGTCACCTATGACTAGAGTGTTGGGTATGTTATGCCTTATGGGCTGTAGTTGAGTGGCACACTGAGTATGTGGGCTATGTGTCATTTGTGTTGTGTTGGGGGGGGGTGGAGGTTGCTTGCATTTCTGCTTTGGAGGTCTCTGTTGTTTGGGCAGATTTTTACTGAAAGCTTCCCTGAATGTAGGTGTGTGTTTTGTGCTTCTGTGTGTGTGTTTTGGTGGTGTAGGTTTTGAGGGACTATGTGATGAGTGTGGTGTGGTGCAAGTGTTTACCTTCTCCTCTTGACTGTCTAGTCCAGTCTTCGATAAAGAGAGCTTTGCTTCCAGTTTGGCTATATAAGTGCATCTCTCACAGGTCGTAGTGTTGCGTGGTAGGAGGAGAGGGTTGTCTGTGTATATGAGGCAATTGCTGCATTGTCCCAAGATGCCCTGTTTCATCAGGTAGACAGGAGAAAACACCGGGAGCTGACCTTTAGACATGCCTGAATAGTTGCTTATTTATTAAGTACGAAAAACTGTTTTCCTCTAGACAAGTGAGGAACGTTGAGTGCTGTTGTAATTTGTAACTTATTTAATGCTTACAATGAGTTCTGAACAAGTGCTGAGCTCAAAGAAACAAATTTGAGTGCTAAAACTAAAAAGCTGGCTAGTTGCAAGGGAAAATTTGAAGAACACACTTTATGGCACCAGGAATAGCTTAACCCTAGTTAAGTGCGGGTGGGGCTCAAGGGCTCACAAACAGTCCTGGACACAGCAAATCCATATCTGGACAAGACCTGCCACTTGAAAGGGGGGAAGCAAGCTTTGACTTTTTTTTTTTTTCAGTAAAAGTGGAAATGGAGAAAGCTGAAACAGAAGTTAATTCAACGTTAAGAATCTGAGTGGGTTGGCCTTCACAAATGTTCTCTATTAGATTGAATGAACTAATGACACTAGACTGGGAGGAGTGTCAATATACAGTATGGGTGGGCAACTGCAAAGCCACCAAGTATAAGAACACCACAACACTAGGGAGGGTGGATGGGAAAAAATACATTTCCTAACTGTAGCCACTAACTGAAAGTTTTAAACAGATCAAGGCACAAGCAGACTCTAGAGAATGCTTTTAACTGTAAACAGACAATTATAGTAATGCACACTATTACAGTTCCTAGCTCTATAGGGCAGAAACCTCAAAAAATCAAAAAATGCACAGAAAAGCTCGGCTAGAGCACTCACAAACAGAAAATACAACTCTCAGTATGAAAAAGCAGTTTACAGTTAAGTAATTCAGTAAACATGCAATTAGAGTAATGAAACAGACTATAGACTCACACCTTTCATGAGCCTACCTCTCTAGATTTTTCAATTTAAGAATACACAGGATAGAATACATTTCATTCAATCCTGGAAAATGGCAGGCGTCTGTATGAAGCTGCCACCTCAATTCAAGTTTCTCCAACATTAATGAATTGGGACCACCTCTCCCATTTGAATTCACTCAGTCAATAGCCCTAAATTTGAATGTATGATCTGGAAATGCTTCAACAAGTCTAGCTAGGGCACTTTCTTTTTTCATTTTGGAAATATAATATAAATGCTCATATACTCTTTCCCTTAATTTGCAGTCCGCTTTTCCAATATAGAAAGCCGGATAGTGTTGGCACTGAGCCATGTAAACTACTGCTCTACTCTGACAGTTGAACTTATGTTTGGTCACATATTTCTGTTCCCTCAACATGAAGCATTGGCCAACCTGCATGTGTTTGCAAAGTTACACATATTACATTTACCCATACTTGTTCATGTACTTACACCTTTTGCCTTGTATTGTAATATATTTTTCAGGTTTTGCCCTCGTTGGAACACTATTCTTGGTGCTTCACAGAATTTATGCCTGAGAACATTGTAATTCATAATTAATGACCAATTTTTGTTAATAAGGGAGAATAAAGCTGGATCATTGACACTATATCTAGTAATCAGGGCTGTAGTACTGTATTCTCTCGTCCTTGGTACCATACTCATTTGAGCATTAAGGGTACGATAGCAGGTAACAATGTGGGGGACATGAGTATGGTACCAAGGACGAGAGAATACAGTACTACATGCCTGATTACTAGATAAAGTGTCAATGCTCCAGCTTTATACTCCCTTATTAACAAAAATTGGTCATTAATTATGAATGACAATGTTCTCAGGCATAAGTTCTGTGAAGTACCAAGAATAGTGTTCCAATGAGGGCAAAACCTGAAAAATATATTACAATACAAGGCAAAAGGTGTAAGTACATGAACAGGTATGGGTAAATGTAATATGTGTAACTTTTGTAAACACATGCAGATTGGCCAATGCTTCACGTTGAGGGAACAGAAATATGTGACCAAACATAAGTGCAACTGTCAGAGTAGAGCAGTAGTTTACATGACACAGTGCCAACACTGTCCGGCTATCTATATTGGAAAAATGGACCGCAAATTAAGGGAAAGAGTATATGAGCATTTATATTGTTTGTTGTTGTTGTTTGCCTTTCAGCTTTTCCCAGTAAGGGGTCGCCACAGCGGAACTCCGGTCCACTAATGACTGGCAGTAGATTTTTACAAAATGCCAAGGTGCCAGTTCGACGCCCAACCTTCAACAAAGGCACGCCCATTTACACATGCATGTCTTTCGAATGCTACCCAACCGTAGGGAGGACATACAGACTCCACACAGAAGGCACTTCCAAGCCAAGCCGAGAATTGAATGGGAGAACCTCTTGCTGTGAGGTAACAACGCTACCGCCGTACATCCACGGCATGAACGTTTATATTATATTTCCAAAATGATAAAAGAAAGTGCCCTAGCTAGACAAGTTGAAGCATTTCCAGATCATACATTCAAATTTAGGGCTATTGACTGGTGAATTCAAATGGAAGAGGTGGTCCCGATTCATTAATGTTGGAGAAACTTGAATTGAGGTGGCAGCTTCGTACAGACGCCTGCCATTTTCCAGGATTGAATGAAGTGTATTCTATCCTGTGTATTCTTAAATTGAAAAATCTAGAGAGGAAGGCTCATGAAAGGTGTAAGTAAGTCTATACCCTCTGATTGTAAGATGCTGTCATGTGGACAGAATAGGTCAGGATAAATTATTTTAATATTTTAATAAATTATTTTAATATTTTAATATTTTAATTTTCATCAGAATGAAGACATTAAAAATATACATGAAATAAATAATGTTGATTTTGAATTTTAGGCTAAATATTTTAGTAAGAGTATATTTAAGGCATTGAACATGGAAAATAAATAAAACAGGTTGACCACGGCTGAAAAATCCAAGTATACGTCCACTTCAACAAGTATTCTTTAATAAAGAACAAGAGTAAGCACTTTCACGATCTAAAACAACTTTCTCTTCTTCAGACTCATTAAAAATTTATTAAAACAACAGTTTTTAAACCAAATACATCCAATCAAATAGAACTATTCTATGACATCATCCAATGTATTTAAACTAAATCACTAAATTATTCAAAAATTCTAAAATACAACAAATGTATGACTGAGTAGAAGAAGCAGAACAGAAATGGATCATATTACTCCAAGCAGATAAGCCCCCTGGATTAAATAGTGCTGTCTCTCTGAAACCTTTTTTAAAATCTAGACCATTAAAACATTAAACAGTTCAATAATGTTTTATGGTTTTTATATATTAGCTCTATATATGATATGTGTATCTATAAGAATTATAGGATACTTAAATTGTTTTTAATGGGGCCCAAGATACTCAGTCATACATTTGTTGTATTTTAGAATTTTTTAATAATTTAGTGATTTAGTTTAAATACATTGGATGATGTCATAGAATAGTTCTATTTGATTGGATGTATTTGGTTTAAAAACTGTTGTTTTAATTAATTTTTAATGATTCTGAAGAAGCGATCAGTTGTTTTAGATCGCGAAAGCGCTTACTCTTGTTCTTTATTAAAGAATACTTTGTTGAAGTGGACGTATACTTGGATTTTTCAGTCGTGGTCACCTGTTTTATTTATTTTCCATGTTCATTGTCACCTTGAGGTGTAAACCAGGTGTTAATCCAGTCTTCTGAACTTTTTTTACTACAGTATATTTAAGGCATTACTTGTAAAATATTGAAATAAATGTTAGAGTTAATAATATGTGGATCTCATAAGGAAGGGTGTCTTTAAATGGAGGTGTGTGTTGTGTCACATGATTGATGACTTTTTTATTTAAACTTTGCATTTGTACATGTCTGTTATCTGAAGACATCTCCCTATAAGGAGAGACGGAAAGCGCTTAGTAAAACAGACTTTATTTTTTACTTGTCGGTGACCAGTAGAGTGATTTCCTAGCTTTTTTATCCAGTACATAAGAGTTAAATTATTATGACAGCTACTAAGTAGGGCAGAACCAGCTTGAATGTCACACTGATGGGGGAAGGGATGTGAATTTAACATGTGTACCAATAACACTTTGTTTTACAGCACAATAAACCATTCCCTTGCCTTATAAAAAGTATATATATATATATATATATATATATATCTGCATGTCCTCCCCGTGGTCGAGTGGCATTCGAAAGACATGCGTGAATGGGCGTGCCTTCATTGAAGGTTGGGCATCGGGCTGGCACCTCAGCACCATAAAAAATCTATTGCCAATCATTAGTGGACTGAAGTTCCGCTGTGGCGACCCCTAACTGGTAAAAGCCAAAAGAACAACAACAATATATATATATATATATATATATATATATATATATATATATATATATATATATATATATATATATATATCTAGAGTTGGAAAGCTTGTGAAGAAACTATTACTCTGTTGTTTTTGTTTTACTTGGGTCGCCTGTCTGTGTACTTAATAAAGGATTTTTAACTGGAAACAGACTGCCTACCCTGCTTGGATTACTTTTGAATGCTTAATAATTCTGTACAATATTTCAAATTATATAGTTTTTTATTATTTTTTTTACTTAGGATGAGTATTTCTACTACTATTATCTGATCTGATTAATATACAGTGATTAACTAGATATATCTTCCACACAGAGAAGTTTCTTACACTGTTTTAAATACAGTGACTAAGGAACTTGTCGCTTCAGTGAGTCTTATTCATTGGTATAGATTTAGGTCCTTAGTGTCGGTGTTTGTAGAGCCACTGGGTTTTGTAAAGAAATAGAAGGTCAAATAGAACTGGGTCTTTCATGGCTTGAAAAGCAAGACACAGGTCACCTCGCACAGCTTGTAAGCTACTAAATATAAGCAGAGTTATGCTACTCGATCAGGGTAGTTGAAAGATTTAAGACCTTTAATTTTCTTGGTTAGAAATCTGTGAGGACTTTCCAATTGAGAAATATGCTTGGATTAGTATGTACCAGAAGAGCATTGTATTAAATGATGTGCCTGGTAAGGGAAGAGTACAATGGTAAGATAACTTTTTGGGATCTTGAAGATATTCCCTTGGAAATCATCTGGGCTAGACAGAAGGATTTCCTGACTACAGTGGAACTATGATGGTAAAATGAGTGAGACTTATTCACATAAGTACCTTGTACTGGTCTCGTATGACTGACTGCATTTGTCTGAAGCGCAGTACTATTTATAACATATGAGGTGGGGGCAACGTTTCGGCAAAATGCTGCTATGCTATACTTTGTTTCATTTACTTTGAGACCATTTTTGACACACTACGCATGTGCATATTTCAGCCCTTGCTAAAGCTGTTTTGTACTAGTGGATTTTTAGGATAACAGTAACCAGTTTCCAATCATCAGTAACTTGGTCAACCACACTTCTGGGATATTGGCTTGGATGTCTGCAAAATAAATACCAAGCAGGAAAAGGCCTAGAGCTGATCCCTGTGGAATCCCACTAATTACAATTTTGCATTCATAAAGGGAACCAGCAACTTTCAAGTTTTTGCTCTCTTGGACAGGCAATTTGTAATTCAATAGGCAATGAAGAGATTTATATTAAGCTTGTCTAATTTTCCGGTAAGACCATTGTGGGGAATAGAGCCAAAAGTCTTGGTCAGGTCATGATAAGCTGTGTGCACAGAATGAGTGCTGTCCACAGTCCCTGTAACCTTTTCAAAGAAAATAACTAGGTTTAGGAGACAGAGCATACCCTTCATAAAAACAAACTGATTGGGATATGGATCATTTTAGTTGCCTACATCTGCATAAATGAGTTCTGCTATGATACATTCCATGACTTTGCATATAAGTCTGGAGAGTCTTATGGGTCTGTAATTACCAAGGACTGTAGAAGGACCACCCCACTGTTGGGGCATCACAGTGGTTGTTCTCCAGGCATCAAGCACAAACCCTGCAGACAGGTGAAGGGTAAACAGTTTAAGTAGAGGCTCAGACAGTGCATATTCTGCATTGATGAGAATGCAGCTTAGTATATTGTCTGGTCTCAAGGAAGGATTATTTTTTAGCCTTTGACAGATATTTTAAGACTTGTTACAAAGTGATATTAGGGAAGGTAAATGTTCAGGGTCAGTGGGGGCAACAATGTGGTTAGTAGGAGTAAAGTTGTAACTAAATCTGTCTGCTAATACAATAGCTTTATCATTGGTGTCAATATTGCTGATGTGGGCAGTGCAGTGGTGCAGCGGTTAGTATTGCCGCCTCACAGCAAGTAGCTCTCCAGTTCAATTCTCAGTTGGGGTGCCTTTTGTGCAGAGTCTGCATGTTCTTCCTGCACTTGTGTGGGTTTCCTTCAGGTGCTCCTGTTTCCTTCCACATTCCAAAGACATGCATCTGGAGCATTTCTTCCCGGGTCTCAGCTGAAAATGGGCTCTGTCCCAGTTGGACTTTGCTGGTAAACAAATGTCAAATAAATAAAATATTATTATGGAGGAGCTGAGTGCATTGTTGGACATTATTCTTTAGTTTTCTGACATAAATGAAGAAAGATTTGTAGTTTCCTTTGGAATCTGTAGCAACCTTAATTTCGTACTTTGCTTTACTGTTTCTAATAGTGTTTTTAAGTTAATTGCTGGCATCATGTTTCAGTGTAGTTTTGAAGGAGGGAAATGGGAAAATGATTTCAACTCTTCATTATTTTCCTTCTTTTGTTGCACAACTTATTAATATGTGAGTTTTAGTGCAGAGGTTTATTCTTGAATTTACCGTTATATTTAGAGCAAATACATAGGTACCTGCATTTGCTGTGTTCAGCACTTTTTCTGGAAGTCGAGTAGCACAATGGCTTACAGTTTACATTTCTGTATTTTGTGGTGGAAGGCAATGACTCCAGGGAAGCCTAAAGCTGACTGGTAAGTAAAACAAACTTGTGTCATTTGGTCTTTTAATCAGACCTTATGGGACAGCTAGGTCAGTTATGTCACAAGGTGGATTTAAGAAAGAATTCAAGTTGTTACACATATTTATGCAACTGTTTATCCTTCAAATTAATCATAGGTGTGTGTGTGTGTGTGTGTGTGTGTGTGTGTGTGTGTGTGTGTGTGTGTGTGTGTGTGTGTGTGTGTGTGTGTGTGTGTGTGTGGTAGCTATCCCTGGGATTCAGAAGGACTTAGTATCATGCAGAAACCTTAACTCAGAAGGTTTTTTTATATCAAGCTAAGCATTTATGAATCAAGCAAAGCATTTGTGATTCATAAACCACTATACTGCTAAAGTTTCCCCTCTTTGGGGCTTTTTTGTGGACAGTGGTTTTGTGAGCAAAGCCACATGCTAATATCACAGTCTACGGGAGGAGCTAATGTTAATTAGACACGTGCTCTCCCCAGGTGGAAATGTCCACAGCTCCCTATTTTCTCAGTAAGATTTTACTCTAGGAGGAAAACTGAGCACAGTCAAAACACATCAGACCTTCATTCAGTCCTAAGGGAATACTCACAGTGCAAGTATGTTCAGTAAAGACAGTGGGTGAGGGTGTGTGAGCGTGCCCCATGTATGGACGTGTGTGTGTGTGTGTGTGTGGGGGGGGGTGCATGTGTGTGGTGTGTGCATGTGTGTGTGCACGGGTGTGTGCGTGGGTATGTGAGTGTATATGTGTGTATGTGAGTGTATGGTATGTGTGTGTGTGTGTGCGCACGTGTGTGACTGTGTGTGTGTGTGTGTGTGTGTGTGCGTGTGACTGTGTGTGTGTGTGTGTGTGTGTGTGTGTGTGTGTGTGTGTGTGTGTGTGACTGTGTGTGTGTGCGCGCGTGTGTGACTGTGTGTGTGTGTGCGCGCGTGTGACTGTGTGTGTGTATATGTGTGTGAGTGTGCGTGTGTGTGTCACACGTGTGAGTGTATGCCTGACTGGAGGGGTAGGTAGTGAATTGTGAGTCTGGATGTGTTATAAACTTTACAGAATGCAGGTTGTGTTTACTCCACTGATGTTACTCTGTGCACCTTATAATAGCTACAGCAATTAGTAAAATCATTGAATATCAATGACATATGGTCACCAGCAAAACAGTTACTTTGGTAGGCACTCAGTAATACTGAATAATGTAGCTAGCCTAGCTCTGAAGAACAAAACTTGCTGTCAGTAAATTTTGGATACAAAATAGACATAAAACACATTATTTATTATTTATTTATTTGAAGTTTGTTTGCCAGGATAATCCATTGGGCCAAATGAGCCCATTTTCAATGGAGTCCTGGGGAGAAAAGCTCCATAGATATAATGTCAACATATACAAATAAGGATAAAATAAAATATAGTAGGATAAATATAACATAAACAGTTTGTTAAAGTATCAGAGTAGTACATATAAGCAGAAGATAATGTTAATGCAGCAGGACAAACAACAGAAGAGCATATGTAACAATAAAAATAAATTTACAATTTTTAACTTCTATATTCACTAGCAAATGGAAAGAGAAAGTATTAGGTACGATTTTAGTTAGTAGGCGTGCACAGAGAATATTTACATAAGAGGTTAACTACAATATGAATGTTCTCAAGGAAGGGAAGAGTTGTAGATTAAGGGGTAACTAGTAGCTGGAAGGATTATACAGGATGGGTGCAGGAGCATTCTCAGAGAGAAGATAGGTGTGAGTGGAGGAGAGATTTAAAAACTGGAAGGCTGCTGGTATTACGGATATGTGATGGGAGGGAGTTCCAGAGGCGGGCCAGGGAAAATGAAAGTAAGAGTTTGCCTGCAGAACGGGCAGGTTTGTGGAATTCAATTAGGTTCTGAGTGCTGGTTCTAAGGGGTCTGTTAGGATGGTGCATGGCGAAGGCTGAGGAGAGTGAGGGGAAGAGTGAGGGCTTGAAAATGAGCTTATGAGCATGAGTTAGTTGAGTGTAGGTAAGGTAGTTTAGGAGCTCTAGCCAATTTAGTTTGTGGAGGGCAGTACAGTGATGGGAGGAGGATCTGTGGCCAGAGGCAACTTTTGCGATTTTGTTGTAGCAGGAGGAGAGTTTTGTTTTAATAGAGGATTTAAGGTTGGTTAGATGAGGGGCACCATAAAGGAGAGAGGGGATAAGGTATGTGGTAGATAGGAGGACTCTAGTAGATAGGGAGAGGAAGCGGATATGCCGATAGAACATGCCTAGTTTCTGATGTGTTTTTTTAATGTTTGTTTGTATATGGGAATCAAATGTAAGCTGATTATCAATGAGAGCTCCTAGCAGTTTAGCACTGGAAACAATTTCTAGGGATGTGTTATTTTGACTGGTTATGAGGAAAGGGTTTATGTCGATAGTTATTCTTTTTGATGGGGTAAATAACATGAGTTTGGTTTTTGATGGATTGAGAGTGAGTTGATTGTCATGCATCCATTTTTCAGTGGTTGAGAAGGCATTTTGAGTTAGTTCTATAAGCAAGGGAATGAAGTTTGCAGCACAGATAATAGTTGAATCGTCTGCATACTGGACTATTTTAGCATTTGGGATATTGTGGTGGAAGTCATTAATGAAGATACTGAACAATAACGGACCTAATATGGAGCCTTGGGGTACACCAGTGACAGTGTTGAGGTAGGAGGAGGTAGATTTCTTCCATTTGATAGATTGCTGCCTATTGGAAAGGTAACTAGAAAACCAGTTGATGCAAAAGAGGGAAAGATGTAGGTTAGAGAGTTTGTTGAATAGCAGGGAATGGGAGATGGTGTCAAAGGCCTTAGAAAGGTCTAGGAGGAGAGTGGAGACAATATAGTTAGTCTCTAGCTTTCTTTACAGTTTCGAGGAAGGATAGAAGAGCAGTAGTAGTACTATGACCAGGTCTAAATCCATGTTGTGTTGGGGTTAATAGGTTATTAACATACGGAGATGGTGGTATGTGACAGCTGTATAGAGGGAGAGTGATGTCGAGCAAAAGTAGGAAAGTGGTCACTGAGAGGGTCAGGGAATGTACCGCTACTTGAGATAAGGTGAGGGTGTGATGCCAGAATCCAGTCTAGGGTGCTTCCACAGGAATGGTCCTTAGATGGTCTGGTTATTGACTCAATTAATTGGTGAAAGTTGTAAAGGTTTATATTTTGGGGATTTGCTGGGCATTGGACAGAGGACCAGTTAATGTTAACGTCACCTAGGATGACAGTTTCTTTAGTGATGTTGGTGGAGAGCCAAGAGAGGATGTCCTCAAGAATTGGTATGTTATCACCAGGAGGGATATAGAGGGAGGCTAAGCATATTGTTTTATGCTTGTTCAGATGCAGTAGGGCTAGAAGTAGTTCAGCGTTGGCAAATAAGAAGTAACAGAAAGGGAAGAGGCATAGAGTAGAGCTACACCACCACCTTTTTTGTGGGTTCTATCTTTCCTGATGATGTTATAGTTGGGGGGAGTTATTTCTGAGTCTTTTATGGAGGGTCTTAGCCATGTTTCAGATATTGACAGTATGTCAGGATTGTTATGGAGAAGCCAGGCATGGAGGTTTGGGATTTTATTACATATACTTTGAGAATTTAATGCTGAGAAGGTGAGGGTTTTTGCAGATGAAGGTGTGTTTGTTGAGGAGCTCATGGGAGAGGGACCAGGGTTAGGGTGTATGTCACCTGACAGTAGGGTGGTGATGACTAGGTGAAGATGAAAAGAAAGGTAATTAGAGAGTTTAGTATATAGTGTTAGGGTTGTATGTTTTGTTAGAGTAGTGCAAGTCAGACTAGGGTTAATATGTTTATAGGTGGATATAAGTTTGAAGGGGAAAAGTAGGGAGGGATTGCAGAAGTATTGGTGAGGGCTTATGGGGGTGAAGGAGTGTATATGTTGTTTTGGGATTGAGCTAGTTGTGTGATAGTGAGGGGAGTGAGTGTTGTGGAAGGGTTTGGTGATGTAGGTAAGATAGGATAAGCTTAGTAGTAGTAGTAGATGGGTAATAAGTGAGGAAGGTTTGGTTAGCATAGCTGTTGGTTTTAGTGTTGGTGTTGAGGAGAGTTATTAGTGTGAATGAAGTATAGTATGTGTGGGAGTGGTTAGGCTAGGTGATTGATGGGAGGGATGGGGTGGAGGCAGGAAGTGAGGGGTGGGGAAGTAAGAGTGTAATTGAAGAGGGTGTGGTTAGTGGAGGTATAAATGGAGAGGTAGTGGGGGCAGGGTAGGGGAGCAGAGTGGGCCCGCAGGGCGAACGGAGCGGGAAGAGCCAGGAGATGAGGACCAGGACGAGACTATGGAAAACAATCAGTGAGGATAGGAGAAAGAGACACAAGGTAAGAAACTTTAGGTAAGTAGTCACTAGGGTTAGGGACAGGGTGCTGAGTCAGGGGTGGAAGGAAATATAGGATAGTCTGGGTGCAGAGATTGCTTTTGCTAGTCTAAAGTTTATCTTTTGTTTATAAGGTTAAAGCTTATCAGATTGAGGTGAAAGGTAGCTAATGGAGGGATGCTGCCGTCTGCTGGCCAAATGGGTAAATTACAAATAGTCAGGGCAGCACTAGGAGGGGAAGAAAGGGAAGACGTCTATGGGGCCAAGAGAGGATTGGGTCAGTGCTGGGCTGCTGGCTAGCGAATGCTGGGTCACACTATAACAACAACCAAAGGGACAAATGGTTATGCATTCAAGTACATACACTGCTTAGTATATGCACAGCTTTTCAAAATAGCAAGTCATTCATGACTAATGAAGCTTATCTTAATGAATGCTTGTAAACTGCATTATGTGTCTGTACAGCAGAATTAATATCAGTGGAGTAAACTAAATGTGTAGTGTGTAGTACTTGTGGTAAATCGTTAATGCCTGGTCCTTGAAGGTTGGAATATCATTCAGCAGACACAGCATGACACTGTTACGAAGTAATATTGGTTACACTATGCCTCCATATTGGTTACACTATGCCTCCATACTAAGGCATACATTTTTATTCATTTCTCATATTTGAAGGCAGACATTTATTCCAAAGTATATTACAGATGGCTAATAATCTGATCCTGGAGTGCATTGCTGAGCATGTTCAAAGCAAGCAGAGAGTAACCATGCACTTACCTGGGGGTGGGGGTTAGAAACACTGTTCATCCTATTTTACCTTTATATGTATGACATGAGATTGAATGGTGAGCAGCACACTCACTGTCTTCACAAAGAATGATGTTGTGGAGGATCTTTCAGCCAACCTCAGGTGTCATATGACTAGTATTTGAACAGTGGGCCAGGTCTGTCATCACTGTGATGGTCTGAGTGATGTCAGCCAGAGCATTTGGAGCTGTGGCTTGATCAGATCCCACATAAATGCCCACCAGCTTTTAATAATAGTTTTGTTTTTCTGATATATGTGGCTCTTTATTTCAAGCATTTAGTATTACTATTAACTTATACTTATTGTCTTTCACAGTAGATATCTAAAGGATAATATGGCTTACAAGTGTCCTAGTACTGCATCATATATTTCAGTTAGCAAATAATTTTGTTACTTCTGGCATTACTGCTTTGTCTGTCAAATGCTGTCACATAAGAGTCATGTCTGTTATTCAATGATATGTATACAGCCATGCTAGAGGCTCATCTGTATCAGATAATACTAGTCAGGCATTTCATTGCACATCAGTGTATGAGTAATTATGGTTTACATCTTGATATACTTCTGTCACAACTCCCTTAAACCATATGGTTCAGTGACTTAATATTAAAGTGACAGCTATGGCATGTATTTTAGCTGCAGGCAACTGTGACTGCATGGACACCAGCAACATGGAGGCTTAGAAAGGAAAGGAAATACCTATAAAACACTGGATATGACATCTGTCATAATCATAATCATTATTGTTACTATAGGAAACTGCTGATGTTCCCCAGCAAAGGATCTGCAATTTCTAATGTAGCCTTCAATTTTCACACCTTCACAAATCTTCCTGTTCTACACTACAGAGGTTTTGTTGAGGTTTTGCCACACATTTCATAGCAAGGTATAGTAATACTGTCTTGAAGGTGCAGATTCTCACTGAGTGGCATAGTCTTATGTTATCTGTGACATTATCCCATTGCTGCTAAGGAATGGTGGCAGGTAAATATTTGATCCTGTAAGAAATAACTGTTGTGGTGCATGAACAAAGTAAATCATGCCATTGGTATCTGCTTTCATGCTGTGCATCAATCAAGGTATTTTATTTGTAAGTATTAGGAAAGCACCTGTTTATTAGCTGAAGTACTCTCAGTTTTGACAAGTGTGGCATGGAGCTGTCAATAGGTCAGTTTTCACATAAATGATGAGCCATGTGAAGGAGTTACCCTCTTTCTCCAGAGTGTTAAATCTCCAAAACCCTGCAGAGGAATCACTAAGAGAGGTTCTCACAGTGCCTCCAGACAGCCTTGATAATGAGGCTTCTGGTAGAGTATTGAAGGCAGCAATATCTAGGGTACTGTCTGCAAACTGGATGGGATATACCAGTTATCTAAACAAATTCTCCATTTTCTTGTCTAAAATTTTTAGGTGATAGTATCTAGTGACAGGGCCAACAGTGATAGTGTGAAGGCTCACAGTGCAGTTGCTTATAGCAAGTCAAGGTTAAGCCTTATCCCAAGGTCAATCCTTGCAATAATGTGGCTGTTAGCTTCCCTTAATATCATTTGCAGTGTATGTTCCTGCCTCCCTATATTATCATATGGCACTGGATGGCGCAATGTTTCAATGGTATCGTTGTCACCTCCCAGCAAGAGGTTCTCCAGTTTGATTCTCAGCTGGAGTGCTTTTTGTGCAGAGTCTGCATGTCATCCCTATGTTCATGTAGGTTTTCTTTGGGTACTCTGGTTTCCTCCTGTGGTTCAAAGACATGCACCTGGAGTGTTATTCTGCAGGCCTCTGCTGAAAATTGGCATTGTTCCAAGTCGGAGTTTCCTGGTAAACAAATGATAAATAAATCAGCTGCACCTTGTATTTTGTCACATCTTCCCAAACATTGCTTCAGCAACATTTGTCTGCATGTGTGTCTCTACTGCAATGTCACTCCCTGTCTGTAAATTCTGTCCCTGTTCTCCTGTACAGTCTTTATTTGTTTGTTTCATAGTATCACTGGCAACCTTTGTTATATTAAAGCCTGGGCACTTCTGACAATAACAGATGTTTCACACACCTTAAACTTTCTTAACATACCTCTGTAAAGGGGTGGTCTATCCCTTAAGAAATAGAATCCACAACTACACAACCACTGATTGTGCATACTGTCCCACCAGGATGCTTTGTATTTGTCCCACCAACATTTTTCAACACTTCCCTTACTTACCACTGTAATGTTCCCATTTCTATTTATGACACTGACATTTTTGTTCTGTTATTCAAATATTCTTTCATGACACTTTCTACTTGCTTAATAGTTTCATTCAAAGATGTGTGGGCCAGAATAGAAGAGGAAATATTAAGTGATATTGGTGGCAACTATGACAAGTAAGCCATAATTATGAGTACAACAAGACTGATTCAGAAAGGTCATATGAACTAAATGTATAACATTACACCTCATTTGTAACTTGTCTACATTATCTTTTCCTTTTCTTTCTCTGTATTATACTTTATCCATTTTTTATAAAGACCTTCCCCCGGATTTACTAATCTCCCATGCAGGACTAGCGTAGTCCTGCACAGAAGCAGCTGCTTAGGAGCAGGATGACAGCGCGCCATGCATATTAATGAAGGCGCGTTGCCTGACCTCCTAGGCATACAGGAGCGTGTACAAGTGCAGGGGGTGTGTCTGAGAGCACAGCACTCTGAATAAACATGCCCCTGCAAAGCAGAACAACAGAAAGTGGAAACAAATGAGCGAGGCCACTCATAGGTGTCCACATATCCCCACCAACAGTGCCCCATGCGTACAACAGCAGCAAGACATAAAGATGAAAAGAAGAAACCCCTGTATTGTTGTCTAAAGCTCCGGGTACAGGTAACCATAGGTGCGCAGGTGTGCCCATTGCTCAGGCATGGTGAAAGCAGCACAAAAGGCTGAAAAGGATAACAAGGAAGATATATGCAAATGAAGCATGTCAGCAATAGTGTAGTGGGCAGCGCGTCCGCTTAACGAGCAGGCATTCCCAGTTCGAATCCTGTCGCAGCACAGTCTACTTTACATGGCAAAGCATGCTATAAGCAATATTAGTAATGCAAAACCCACTAAATAACATATTTTTTATGAACAGGAGTACTGCAGGAAATGCACATGTGAAGCATCAGTATCATAATGAATAAGCCAGTAGTAAGCAGGTCTAAGCACAGATAAGCAATAGTAAGCATATGTAAGCACTAGTAAGCATGTGCAAGTATGTTTGCCTGGGGTTAAGCACTGTTGACATAGATTAAGCAAAGGAGAAGCTAACTGGATGTAAGACACTGTGACTGGAAGCCAGCAGTGCTTACCTCTGCGCAAACCCGCTTACAACCGCTTGAAAGTGCCTTAAGCACACCGTATCCAATGGCCGCTGTTATGCCCAACAACAAAACAAACAGCTACTGCAAGTCCAGAACCCAGGACCATGTACACCATACACGAAACAATTCACCACTAAGCCATGTCCGATATGCAAAAATCGTATGTTGTCAGAAACATAACCCCAGCCCAGTCATGCAACAGTACACAGAATGTATAACTACAGCTAGATGGGCGTGTGTGTGCAAATATATCACTATCTAAATGGATACAACATATCTATAGATGTAGTCACATACATATATATATATATATATATATATATATATATATATATATATATATACAAATATGTGAACAGATATACATGCAAATGCCGACAACTACACACACACACACACATATATATATATATATATATATATATATATATATATATATATATATATATATATATATATATATATATATATACATATATATATATATATATGTCAGCATCTATATGTCCACATATACACAGCAAATTACATGTATATACACAGATATATGTCTCCGTAGGTATATACAGACATAGTTAGAAATATGACAGCAAATATATATACCCACAGAGGTATATATGGCCAGACATGTGTAGATAGCAATGGTAGTTTAACAGACACATATATGTCCACATGCACCGTGAATGGGCTTGAGAGGCCCCAAACAATATATGTCACGTACGAACTGGCATATCCCCCGCCCAGCCAAACACGTCCACCCTGCAATACACTACCAAGCTCATTGTATTGTATGTGTGTCATTGAAATAGGGATTTATATTAGCCCTCTGTAATGTTTCACATGTTGACATCACATCACCCTCTCCCCCACCCATTAGGCAGGCTGAGCAGTACAGGCCCATCCAACCAAGGCCATCCCCGAACCATACATTCATTACCCACAGTTCCGCTTCCCCCCACCTGCTGCACACACGCAGCCACCATCCCTACCTTGGTTACCAGCCCGTAGCTACCACACCACCACACATAGCCCCCCCCTCCACACACCCCCTCTGGACCCATTCCTAATGTTGTCTCAACCCAAGTATCCTAGGTCTGGCACACGCCATAGTCCATGCACAAGGCCATGGGTACCTATGTAACTCTGGGTGTAGATGAAAGTTGTATACCCAATGTTCGGGCTGCCCTGCATGGGACGAATGATTACCTGGTAGTAACAATAGATTTCATGTGTAACTCTGTGTACACTAACGGATTTAGTTGTAGGTGTCTTAAAGCATACGTGGCACACAAGGATGGCCGGTATGCAACCAAAACACAGTACTTAGCAATAACAGGCAACATTACAGGATATGTAGCTAAATATGTAGAGGTATGTGTGTGTATATATACCCATAACTACATGGAGCTATACCTCTCCCTCTCTGCAGTACAAATGTATACATACATAGACAGACATATATATAAATACCCGCATATAGATATATACATATGCAGACACCCATACAACCATATGTCGTTTTATATATATATATATATATATATATATATATATATATATATATATATGTGTGTGTGTGTGTGTGTGTGTGTGTGTGTGTGTAAATATACACATACATATATATATAGCTAGGATATGACACAGCTGTCAAGAATTACATATGTTCACAGGCCGTGCCAATGGGGGTGAGGGGCCCAATCAACAAATGTGTAACACGTAGGATCAACCCCCCCAGCTAGACAGGTGAAACATACAAACACACAATAAAAGTAAACAAAACACTGCTTCCCAGACTACAGGCAGGATACTACCAGTGGGAGAGACCTGCCAAGTCTAATCTTGAAACAAAGACAAGAATGTCCCTTGTGGGACAACCCAAAAATTCTATGCATATTTGGGTTTCCAGGTATTACACATATGTCCAATAGCAGGGCATGCATGTTCTTGGACTACAAGGTTGGGGAAGTCTGATGATCCATAGGGCGAGACAACATATGTGATGGGTCCTGAGAGGTGGGGAGTGGGCAGTGTGTACTGGTGTGGCCAGACCCAACCTGCACCCGGAGTAAGGAAGAGTGTCAAAGAGGAGGTGTGGGTGGGGAACTATGGGTATGTAATTATGGGCCTAGGCGTGCAGGTGTTGGCTGGAGTGGTTCTATGTGGACTACCCCAGGGATGTAAGCAATAGCGTACATTGGGCAGACCCAAAACCTAATGAGCAGCCATGCCTGGTATGAGTCCCACAGCAGCAATGTCTAGTTTACAGGGCAATGGGCGGAATAACCATATGTGTTGTTGCAAACCCACTAAATGACACCAAAGAACACATGGTCGCAACACCCCACTGTAGGCATGTAAGCCAAACTAATTGGCATCACAAGGTATTATTGCTGTCCTCACCCCCACCCAGGGGTGTGAGTGTCCAGACCTACAACTAAATGCAGGGTATATACACAGCTGTCGCTGTAGAAGAAATTGCCAGCTGTGGACCTTCCTATCAGCTGTCCTGCACATCCCTGGACATGTCCCCTACTATCAGCCCCTCTGTGTGGCCCAATAACACCACTTAACTATTGACCCCTGTTTCATTTCATTCGTAGTAATGTTCACAGTCACCAGTAGGCGACACTCTCCACACAACTATATTGGCAGAATCTGGAATCCCAAACCTAGGTGTATTACCGCAGCTGTCCCAGACTACACATGTAAATAACACATGAAGAGAAACCTCAAGCACAAATGGATCACCACCTGCTCACCGTCTGGTGAAGTCCACCACCCCTCAACACTCCATACCCCTACACCAACTACTGACACTGACACCTCCTGTCCTGCCTCACATACATATCCCAGCAACCTGTAAACCTGCACTAATACTTCCCCACCAATCAGTCGAATGGCCTACTATACAGTTAAAATGTCCCCCCCCCCCCTCCACCTACCTGCCTACACCTTCACTATTCGCATCTACTCTGCAATACAGGTATGGCATAACTAAATCTAACCCAAATAACTGAAGGTAACCTATTCAGAAAAGCTAAACTGGAATCCCACTTAACCTTACACTGACATTCGTGGACGGTCATACCTGACATGTACACCTGACTTAAGCATGTATAATACTGACATGTACATGAAGTAGCGTGGGGGTATGCAGCAGCAAGCAGCAGTACATCTGTTTGGGCAGCGGTAAGCAATGTCCACACTGGTTAAGCAATGTGAAGGCCAACCCAGTGTAAGACGCCATAACCGGAGGTCAGCAAGTCTGAGCCTAGTGCACACCAGCGCATACCCGCCTACCCTTCCCGTGCAGTGCCTTAGGCACGCTGTAGCCCACAGTCCACATTTGGCCAGCAACAACATAATCGTCACTCCCAGGTCCCCCCCTGCACACTATAGTCCAAGTGAGTTACCACGAAGGCTTGGCAGATATACAATCAGCTGCTGTTATCACAAACATATCATCTGGCACAGTCAGTCAGCAGTATAGGAAATGTATGTAACTATGTACATTAATACCAGCAAACATGTGCACAGTGCTCAGTCACAGTATTTCTGAGCAGTCTATGAGTTCAATGAATAGTGCTTGTCCATGCATACTGTGAGAACAGTAGTCTTGTCTAATACTGAAGAGAGGAATGGAAAATGGGGCACAACATGGGGGCGTGTTTCATCGAAGGAAGCGGGAGATGAGACTGGTCTGGTGTGTGAGCAAACTGCTGCTTCTCAAAACCCTGGCAGGATGCTACCAGTGGGTGAAACAGTGCAGACCAGCAAAGTCTACTCGTGACACATCAAAAGGTCTATCCCTGCCAGGATGCAACAGACTTTGTGGATCACAATGATGTTTCCACCAGTATCAGAGGTGGATGAAGGGAAGGCTCGAACGTACATGGATGAAATGGATGAAGAGAATGCAGAAGGTTGCATTGAGACAGTAAAATAAAGGAGTACCGAGACATGCAGAGAAGGAAATGTGTGGAGGTGTGGTATGGCAGGGCTAGCAACTGGAGAAAGGATGGATGCTGTGTCCATGGAGCCTGGGGTCCGGGGAAAGGGAGCATGGGTATGACATCAAGGAAGAAATATGCAAATTACGCAGAACTGCAATAGTGTAATGGGCAGAACATCCTCCTAACATGCACACATTCTCGGTTCGAGTCCCAATGCAGCACATTCTAGTTTCCATGTGAAATCAGTATAACAACATCATTTTGCTGTATAACCTACTAAATGACATTTACACTTGAACAGCACATAGACCCACTCACTATTCAAAGGACATGAGATGACATACAGATATGTATACACAGACAACCTTTAATGGTGTATTTTACAATAATGTATGCCAAAACCAACAGCACATAGATCTGGACTTATTTAATAAGTGAGGAATGCAAGGCCCACACAGAAAAGTAGATGCAGACAGTGCTGATATATAACATACTATGATGTCCAGGCCAAGCCCATCGATTCGTACAACTTTTGACAGAGGATTTGCCATCAAGATAGGTAACAATAAGCAATAACAGATGTAGTTCAACATCCGCCACTTACACCCTGTAGTCAAGGCCTAGGGG
The DNA here is from genome assembly GCF_019279795.1 of Protopterus annectens. Taxonomy (NCBI): domain Eukaryota; kingdom Metazoa; phylum Chordata; order Ceratodontiformes; family Protopteridae; genus Protopterus; species Protopterus annectens. Next base: position 221,216,588 of record NC_056751.1, read on the forward strand.
GACATTTATTACCTGTGATAATGTCTATGTATCTGTCATATGTATGGACCCTGACCAACAAATGTCGTGGGAGTCCACAATATGACTGGGATGATAGCAGGAATGCTAGCAGTAAATTATGATAGGCCAATACCAAACAACCCCTAACTGTATCACAGCATGACAAAGCCAGCCATATATGTGGAGGACAGAGGCAGGAACACAGAGCCATACTCATAATATTGCTGTTACACACCCTGCAAATTGCTGGTGTTATAGGACTCGTTGCAACATACCCTTATGCAGGAATAACACATCAGGAACATAAATGGAAGTAGCCATGTACTGATAGCACACAACAGACAGATCGCCGGGGATATATCTAGGAGAAGACCTGTGTGGTGCACAGGCAAAAGCAAACAGACAATCCACTGACCATCATGTGGATAGGCCCATTGTTGACAGCTGTGCAGACAGACTACATTCCATCCTAAATTACTATGTACACACAAACACTGCAAGACCAGCAATATACAAAGCACATAACAACACTACTTACTCTGTCTGTAGGTCTGGAACTTCTTAAGATTGTGTAGGTGTCCTGTGTCTGCAATCCCCGCTGTAAAAGGTACTGCAACCTGCCGTCTGTAACACTGCTGCCCACATACAGGAAGGATGTCCTCCATACTGGAAAGATAAAGGGACAACACTGACATGAGTAAGCAATTTATAGTACTGGGTTGCCATGACGATGGTAAAGAGAATCAGTACACAGCAGGCTGCATGCAGTCAGCAACTGTTGCACACTGATTGGTGCAGAGCCCATCACCTGATCATGTGCATCACCTACAAAAGCCATGCTGAAATCCATGCAAACCAACTTACTTGCTCTTCTGGAGAGGGAAAGAGACACAGGGAGAGAGAAAGAAAAAAAAAACTTATAAAACGGAACTCACACAGTGGGAAACAAATAACTAAGGCCACAACCGGGAAGGTGTCACACCCGTCCAAACAATAAAAGGTATGTAAAACATAATTGTATGTAATTTAATGTAGTATGTGGTATAGAGTAATAGGATATATGATGTAGAATGTTTGATATGTGCCATCTGTAGTTGTCCATGTAATGATGTCCCACTGAACAACTGCTCTGGACAATACTGTCTGTCCCTGTATGCAGTGGGACATACCCACCAACTGAGAAGATCAGCAATGAATGACAAACATGTCAGCCATAATATCTGTGTATGTTATGTTAGTGTGGACAATAGCTGTTGGTGGATGCACTGCCATCATGATAGACACATGGGTGTCAGAGCACACCACTTGCAGGACAGTCATGTTGATGTGTAATGTAGCATGCACAAATGCCATAGGTGTGTAATAGGTGGATTCCTAGTACAAGAATGAACGTTCACTACTTTGAACTTGTAATAGGAAGCCTCACTTCTGCAAAAGTTCACTTTAACAAAAGTGAACTTTTGCATAAGTGCACTTCACCAAAAACACCGCAGCACAGTGGAGGACATAAAAAACAAGCTATGTCCTCCACTATGGAGTGATAGTCACGGACCTTAGGGTTAGGGCACAGGTTAGGCTAAGGGGATAGTTAGTAAAGCTATCCCCTTACCCTAACCTATGCCCTAACCCTAAGGTTTGTGACTATCGCACCATAATGGAGGACATTGCTATGTCCTTCACTGCGCTGCAGTCGTCATAGACCTTAGGGTTAGGGCACGGAAGTTCAGTACAACACCTATTCATTGTACTCAACTTTGTGTAAGTGCACTTTTGATTAAGTGCACTTTTGCTGCAGTGAGCATTCCATGCACTATTTCAAATTAGTGAAAATTCGATCTAGTGTATGGAACCCATAATAGGCACACCAGCAATCTCACACCATAGTTACCACCCTAATGTTAGCTTGTGTTCACATGTGGCACCTGTCTGTGCTGAACCAGCTGTGAATGAAAGACGGTTACAGAATGCGGACCAGATGTCTGTATGCACTCCACATATTTGTGTGATACAGAATGTGACGTGTATGTGTACCGATACAGACACTCATATAGACATAGGTATTTCAACAATGTACAGCATATATCTACACATATCTGTACATAGATGTATATTTATAGACACACATATATATATATATATATATATATGTGTGTATATATATATATATATATATATATATATATATATATATATATAAAAATATGTGTGTGTGTGTATATAGTGGTATTGACAATGGAATGCAGGTGAAATAGTCTGTAACAGGCCAGCAAAGATAAGTGTCGCCACAGGGAGCATGGCTACAACCACATAGCACAAAGTGTGTCACATACACATAGCACAAAGCTTGATACAATGCAACATATGTCCCAATGATAGGTAAGCAGCTGACATAACAATTTCAGTCTGTGAACGGTTGTTGCAGCTGATATGGTGGGGGGAGACATAAATGTGTATTAAGAACTATGGTAACCCTGCTGTATGGGTGGCTCAGACCTGTTTCCATCCTTATGTCTTCCAGGAAACAAATCACATAGTCATCTTCCTGAATACAGCGCCACTGAAACAGCGATCATTACCAACCACCTGGTACAGTACTATGTACTGCTTTTTGGCTGGACAGCTCATGACCAGCAGGAGAGGACCGCCCTGTGGAATGAGCTAGTCCACAGGGTCAATGATGTCAGACTGCATAACCACAGATATGAGCAGGTCCGGCATCATTGCACCGACCTGCTTCGCCATGTACATCAGTGTGCAGCTGCAGTAAGGGGGACAACCTTGCAACGGGGGGGACAACCCGGCCATCCACCCCTCACCCCGTGTGGAGGTGCTTCTCAGCAGCCTTGTGGCACATGTCTGCCTGCAGCATCAACACCTGGCAGGGCACATCTTGGAGGTGGGTGCCAACAACACACCAGCTGAGGAGCATACAGGTAAGGCCCCAGGGCACATCGGTACTCCACTCATGTGTATGCATCTGCATCTGTACAGGTACATCATGCAAAACTGAGATGCCATATACATAGTCTGCTGTTGTGTAGCAGTAATAAACACTTGTGTATAAGCTGTAATATTGTGTAATTCTATTGTTGATGTAACATAATGCTGTACTCACCTGTTATGCATGCCACAGCTGTGGCCACTGACATCAGCTTTCTCACACTCCTATGTAGGTCCCTCCAGGATACCACCATGGCAGCAGCCCATAGCCAGTGAGTATTGTCCATGTTCATGCATGATGATAAACTGGGCATGTAATAGCCATGGGTTATCCCCCATGCACATGTCTAACACACCTACCCATACTGCATGCTGCACACATTCACGATTTGTTGCTGAGAAATGCACTGCATCACAGTAGAGACTATGCTGGGGTATTGGAAGGATACAACAGACACATGCAAGATAACTAACATCCTGTCAATGTGCAATGTGTCCACAGGGATATGACGTGTGGCAGGACAAATGGCCTACAGTTGGGACATGTATGACTCAACACCACCATGGCTGCAGCTGCACACAATCAGGTTAAGTAAACATTGCAGACATAACCCTGACCCCACAGCACTCGTGAGAGCAGTGGGTGCACTCCAAGGGATGTGCACATGAGTAGACCTTGCAACCATGCAGAGGTCTGGGATATGTGTAGGGCACCCTTCACAGCCATGGTAAGGTCCGCTGGTTGTCAGTGTAATAGTCATGTACTGGTCATACATGCACTGCTGATGTTGTGATCTCTAACACAGACATCAGGAATCCACAACTGATAGCTGTTTGCATGTCATCCCAGGTATGAGAAGCTACAACACATAGGGGCTGTGAGCACTGGAGCTGACATAACCAACGCAGTACTACAGATGCATCAATATTTCTACACCTGCGATGTATGGTGCACAGTACAAGGCAGGGTGCAGAACAGGTCCACAGTAACACTTTACACATAGGTGCAGTGTTAACATGGGGAAGGGCCATCACCTACCAACAAAGCCCATGCCTCACACACATGTATACTGCCAGCAGCATGATGTCACTATAGTTGCACTGCATGCTGTTGAGCTCCATGTGTAATGCATGTCGACAGAAGGCTAATGGGAAGACTGTGTGTACAAATGTTGTGCAACTCCACATGTAGGAGTGAGGGGTGTGTGTGTGTGTGTGTGTGTGTGTGTGTGTGTGTGTGTGTGTGTGTGTGTGTGTGTGTGTGCGCGTGTGTCTCTATGTATGCACAGGAATTGTGGGATTGATAACATGGTGGTACTTCTCCTTGGGATTGTGCTGTACATGGAGTGAGACATGGGACACCAGGGCAACCTGTCAGGTATGTGAACACAGGACAACTGATAGCATAACAAGGTCTGTAGCGTGGAACATGCATTGGGAGGTGCAGTACATACCAGGTATACACATCATATTGCCAGCAGCACATAACTAATTGGCTACCCACATATGCAGCACTACAAATTCAATGTGGAATTACCACAGCACATCAATGAGTGTATGCAGGTAGTACTGTTGTCCGCATGATGGGTAACTTGTGCAGGAGATGTGACATGGACAGAGCAAGACTGTAGTATGATGCTCTGGTGTGTGACATATGTAGTGAATGTAGCAGCCCCAACCATATACGGCCTCGTACACCTTTACTGCCCATACACAGTTTAATACAGGGTGACAGTAGTGAGTCCATGTACAACCTACTCCACCCAAGTCAGTGAGGTGATGGAGTAACAGGTCAGGTGTGGTAACCACATGTGTAGCATGGAAAGGAATGATATGTTAATGGGCTGTAGTGATGCGTGTATATTAGCAAGTGCCATGCAGGATGGGGAACATATGTAACTGACTGTGGGACTGTCTGTAAACTCAGGGAACATGAGGTAGTAAGGTGGCTGTCAGTGTGAGTGTGTGTGTGTGTACTGTTATGCAATGCTGTACAGGTCTTAATGTTTGCATTTGTTTCCCCCATAGGTGGCGAGGTGGGTCAGGGTCCCTCCTGCACGCAAATTAAGGTAGGTGTCCCTACAGACACCGATGATGATGAAGATACTGGTGAAGCACAGGTGGGGTTGTCAGAGGCTGACACTGCGCCAACATGTGTCATCAACCTCCTAACCACCCCAAGCCCGCACACAGTTACAGAGCCCCTACATACCCCATCACATGTGGCCATAGCAGAGGGACATTGTCGTTGGCACTTGGTGGCAATGACCAGGAAAGTGTGGTGTCCATGTCAAATGTGTCGGGTCACAGTCAGCATAGCAGGATGTCCAGAAGGCCACCACATTGGCAGATGTACCATGGTGCTCATGGGAGGACCACAGGTCATCATGACCCTGGCAAAGGTGCCACAACTGGAGTATGTTTCAGGCCATAATGGAGGCAAAGGCATGTATGGAAATGCACACGTGCCTTCCATAAGTATACCGAGGTCATGGATAGATGGTGGGGTGAGATGGTTGGCCTCCTCGACAGTGGTATGTCTGTGCTAGAATGTGTGGTGGGAGTGGTGGACGGCCGTGTGGACATAGGCCAGAGACACCAGCAGCTGGCAGTCAATGTGGACATGCCAGGATGCACAACCACTCCTGTAGTAGCAGTACCAGCCCCAGCACACCACAAGGGCTGCTGTCCACACCACAGCAGGCCTCATGCATGTGGCCCTGGCCAGTCCCAGGTGGAACAGGGTTCCAGCAGACATATGTCATCATCAGTGGAGAGTAGCACCTCAAGATCTGTACCTGCACGTGCCCATGGAACCCCTGGCAGGCACAGTCAGTGTGTCATGGCCAGAGGCAGTGAACTGCACACCCTGCCAGGTATGGTCTGCAACTGTCCAACATTACCCATATAAGGCAGCCACATGGCGGAACTGTATGCATGCATACCCACATACTATGCAACCACACCTAGGACGACCCCATATCGACACACACCACATCACCATGCCCCAGTCAAGGAACCTCACTCCACACCCACACATATGGTGTCACATGTTTGGACTACCCTTGGCCTCTGGCACACCTGCAACACACCCTGTGTATATGATGATACCTGTGCCATGACCCTGTCATCCATAACTTTGATGCAGGGACAGACTAACATGGTTCTGATGCACACGGTGACTGCGATAGAGTGCCACAATGTACTGCAGTGTAGAATGTAGTCAGGGGTAATGTGTACTGCATACATATCAGGTAGTGTAGCCATGCAGCTAAGATGCATCTCAGCTGTTGGTAACACCAATTGGTATCCCCATACTGTCATCCATTTGTGCTATAGGCATATATGTGTCAGCAGGAGGATGGTCCACAGTCAAATTTCACAAGGGTATGTCAGTATGGTGACACCATGGCCGTGGCATATGTGGTGTACAGATGCACACATGCCACATGTATGTATAACAGTTATTGGCCATGCAAACCTGACCACTGGCCTGCTGGTACAGGTATAATCTGCACCCTTATGTCAACCAATCCACATACACACACACATCCTTACTTGGCGACACTGTGTCTAGACCCCAACCCGGGTATGTAGTGCTACTGAACTGTTTGGCTGTCATTGCACACATGACACCATCTGTAGGGTGAGGTGTGTACCAGTTCACGTGCTACATGCAGACAACCCTCAGACACATACAATATGGTAATGGGGATATAATGTTTGTATATGAAGAATACATAGTGTGTCATATCATCATATACACATTGACTGACACAGAACAGGTAGATACACATCTTAGAGACCTGGTTGTATAGTTGCTAACTAACTAGTCCATGTGTCCAATGTGTTACAGGTAGACTGCACACAGCACATGTGTAACTGGGCTGTATCCTGTTATCTGTTACCTGTATAGGTGATGGTGACTTTGGCCACCTGTGAGTGGTACATGAGCCATATACCAGGTGTACCATGGTGTAAAGACAGTGTATACAGCACCTACATCCCCCACTGAATACTGTACACTCTAGAACCCATCTTGATACTCTGACATACCCACCATCACAGCACCCACATCCCCCACTGGATATTGTACTTACTAGAACCCATCTTGATACTCTGACATACCCACTATCACACATTGGTCACAACGTAAAAACAACCCATTGCATATCACAACAGTGGTAACACAGGGATATGCATGTGATGCACATGCCACAGGCATAGTAGGGTGTTGCATTGCATTTCCACACCTATGGGCAACAACAACAATGTCTGTACAACTGTGTGGCAATGTGTATCGTAATAGGAGTATGTGGACTCTGACTGGTGTACCCTACAGATATGCACACATGCACACATGCACACACGTGGCAGACCTCAATGGGATTCCCATGGCTACCGACCCAGTGGTACAACACTGTTGCGCTGGTACTGCAAGGCACATGTAGCTGTTAGGGAGAGGAGTGTAACAGGATACATGTTACGTTAATGGGGTTGAGAGGCACCACACACTATACAAGTTGTACAAATAGGCATCCCCCCAGCCAAACATGTCCACCCTGCAATACACTACCAAGTGTTGGAGATCCCATAACCAGGGTCAGTGACAACATGGGTACACAATGTTACCTGTACTACATCCCACCTGTATGATGTCAGGCTGGTAATGGTAACATATCATGCTGTACAGTCTGGCTCCCACAGGGAATGTATTATGTGAAAGCCATTAACATATGCAGATACAAGTATACTTGTGTATATATATATATATATATATATATATATATATATATATACACACACACACACACACACACACACACACACACACACACACACATGTGACTACACATATACATGCAGTTATATGTACAGTACAATACATAAGTGGTAGGTGCACACAATATGGAACAGCCACTATGCCTACAGTAGACCCCTGAATGACTGGACACTGTATGTGCCACCCATACAAATGACAATCGTTGCCTGTGACATACACCCACAGAGAGGTCACAGGTAAGACAACACCCACAGGTTTGCAGGCATGGAAACCTTTCATTGTGTACTATTACAGTTCTACATGCCATGTCATATAGCTGTTCAGACATTGACAACTATATCAAAGGAGTGATGCTATAGTGGACCGGTTACAGTTGTACAGTAGGCTGGAAAGGTTCACAGCTGTTGCTGTGCAGGCCAAGACATTCACATTGTATAATAGGAAAGACACACTGGGCCACAGGATACCTGACAATCAACAGTATGTACTCCAGGTGTGTAGTTCAGCAGCCAATATCTACACACTGTACAAAAACATATGACCACATGGGTTGTAACTGCTACATAATATGGCATAACTGACACCATCATGAGCACATCAACACACAGAACAGTTTGTATGGCAGGGGGCAGTAGTCCTGCAGTACCCAGATCCATGTCAGTAATGTGTATATAGGTGAAGTATATGGTAATGTACATCCAGATACCTTAAGGCAGCTCAGCCCTAATACCCCCCACATTTTGTAGCAGCCTAGGTCATTTCTGGTGCTCTCCCCCTAGACTCAATAATACGGGGCCATATACCACTGTAACATACACTGGGCTCTGCAGTGCATGAGGGCACACATGTATTGTGTAGGTGGCGCCCACACATATATGGCTCCAGCCCCACCATATGTGTGAGGCTTACAACGGCAGTGGACTGATGGCAGACATGGCAGTGTGTTATACTCCCAGCCCAGTATGGATCAACCACTGACATCATGATATATGTGTAAAGCTTGGTATGTAGGTGATGGACAAAGTCTGGGATACAGGCACATATGTGGACAACTGTGGCCATACACTATGCAAGGTACAGGTGTTACAGGATAATCTGTAACATACCCTTAGTCAGGGAATTGATGGTAGAGACGGTCATGGATGTAGCCATGTACCAGTAACATGCAACACACATACACACTGCCAGTGTATTATCTGACACAACCTGTGTGGTGGACAGACAAGACATGATGGGCACAGCTCTGGAAGGCAAGAGGTTAGGCCCACAGTTGTGCACTATGCATATGGACTGCATTTCATGGCAAACTAGTATTTACACCCACACTCTGTAACACCACTACTTTACAGAGCATAACACAACTCCACTCACAGTCTGTCTGGACTTCCTGATCCTCCTACATATATGTGGCTGCCCTGAGTGTGCCGGTTCTCCTGTATGGGGTATTGCTATATGCTGTCGGTAGCACTGCTGCCAACACACAGGATAGATAACCAAACAGGAGATGTAATGGAACCACGCACACATGATGTGTGAATCTATAGTGGGTGGTTGCCATGACAGTGTTAATTGTGTGTAGTACACATGTGTAATCATATATCTGGCTATCTGGATATGCATATGTACATATATTCTCACTATATGTTATGTCCTGGACATGAAGTGTAGGCCGACCCCAGCCCGTATGTTCCCAATGTCATAGTTGCAGGGATGTCAGGTATGTATAGCAGGTATACTAGTAGACTATTGCTACTGTCATTGAAATTGTCTTCACAGACATGGTGTGTGTGGGATGTCACATCTGCTCATAACATGTGTGCCATTGGTTGCTGAATGACATCCAAAGGACATCAGTGTACAGTACCGCTGCTAGCATGTGATGCTGCTGTGGACTGCAGCAGAGATATTTGCCAATATATGTGGAGGGTCTGACACAGTCTGTGCAGTCCAGAGGTATACACATAAGCCCTTAGTGCTACACATGTGTACCATGCCTAACAATATGGATGTGGATGACCATGTAGATGGGTATAACACATAATGACCAGTATATGATGTCCACCATAGCTCATGCATTCACACACCCCTGCCTGGCCTGTAATGGTATGACCACTGGTACAGGGGTGCCTTGGCCACATACTACACAATAGGTATTGACATACATCTGCACTGCATCCCACTGCCCTGTCTGACATACATGACTGTTAGGGGAGGTCCGGCAGAGGGACATCTGGCTAGTATCTGCACATGGCATCCCACTAGGTAGGTACACTCAGCTGCTAGGCATGTCACAATGCACTGTGCAGGCTGCATCCAGACTGACTCAACACTTGCCTACACATCCCAAGAGGGAATGCATATGTACCTGCTTATAAAGAAGGCTCAACAGGCAAGTCAAAGTGCAGGGTAAGATACACCTGTGTGACAGTGCATATCCACAACCAATGTGAGCACAGCCACAGCCACATATGGTTAGCTAGCATGGTATTACAGTATATGGACTATGTGTTAAACACCATCCTCCTATGTGCCACTAACAGACTGACCCTACATATACTGGCCTGCTACACAGTTTGGTCTGGTGGCTGTCTGTGGTATGGGACATGTGTGTTTATGGCCCTACAAACATGTATGCCACTACAGTACCATACAGTGGGGCAGCATGTACATCTGATAGTAGGAGGAACTAGAACAATGTCATCTACTACAGTCTGTTCAGAGGCTAAGGTACATATCAATACTACACACACTGTCAACATTCACCATAGGTACACAGACCTCAGTACTGTATGAACATCCACAGAATGGGCAGGCGGTGTCAGGTAATATAACCCCTACTGTACATAACATGTGTAGTAGTCTGATATATCAATGGCTTGTTCACAGATATGATGCCACAAAGTATGGTGTACAGCAAATATGCACCACTTCATGCATGACATATGTACAAAGGTTGACAGAGGTGTGGCTGGGATCACATACACAGGGCCAATATTGAAATGTTGCTGCGATACCACATACATTTACTGTTGTTACAGTGTTGTTGCAACATATGTCCTTTGAGGGATATGACATCTCTGACTACCACAGCTTTCTCCATCTACTGACTGCAATCCTCACACTACCTTCAGCAGTCGACAGCTAGATGCTCCATGGGTGACACGTGCAACCATGGACACAACACTGCCCAGGCTGCAGATGACCCTGTTGATGGAGATTCCCCATCAAAATGGAACTGACATGGCAGGTATTGAAACATATGCAACAGCCATATCCACACAAACATTGTGAAAGCAACATTACTCCAAATGCAGTATAGCAGCACTTACAGTCTGTAGTCAGGTCAGGCACATCCACCTCCTGTTTGTTGCACTGTTCCCATGCTGTATGTTGTTAGAGGTTCACTGCAACCCATCTGAGATGATGTTTGGCACACAGCTGATCTAGTTCCTTCTCACAGTGGGTGAAAAGGGCCAACACCACCATGATGTTCCTAGGTATTGGAGTGTGTTTTCATATAATTGGCTATGTGAATGTTACCACAGCTGTTTCACATGCAATCAGCTAGGGGAGTGCTGCAATTTGTGCAGAGGCCATCAGCTGATCATGAGCATTACTTACATTACACATGCTGCTATCTAAGCAAAGCAGGTGTAGGTCTCCAGTTCCACCTGAGAGGGGGTGGGGGATGTAGACAGAGGCAAATACGTGTCAGTGAGGGGTTGGAGGGTAAAACTGAAGCATGTTTGTGTCACACACCTAGCATCACAGGGTATCAAACCCCTGACAACTATGTAGTGCTAGCAGAGTCCGCTGCAATTTTTGGATGCACCACATGGGTTACCTGTTGTGGAGCACAGAGAACATATATGTGTTGGTGAGTGACATCTGCAACAGGGATACAGTAGCTGTATGATAGGTGACATACACATGCCTGTCGGCATGAACAGGTGCCAGCGTCAACACAGCCACACCCTCGCAAGGACACACACACACACACACACACACACACACACACACACACACACACACACACACACACACACACATTGACACATGTGGTGGGGCCAGGTATACAACTCATCGGTTATGGGATTGCCACATCACATCACTGTGCAGGTATCCCATGCACCACACAGGTCATATGGGGGCTGTATGGGAGAAGGGTATGGAAAGATGTCTGACATCAAACAGCATGCTGTAGTATGCCCATTGTGGTTATAGGTAGTGTGGATGAGAACATCTGCAGCATGCAACACACACACACACACACACACACACACACACACACACACACACACACACACACACACACACACAAACACACAGGGTGCCACTACTGACATGCATGGGTGCATGTCTGCACAGGTGTGTAGAGTTCGATTGTGCCAGACAGCTGTCCAAGGCTAGGTGATGGGTGTACCTTGGCATCAGGCCACATGACAACGGTCTGCATTGTAGTTCAGGGATGTAGTGTCTGCACTTGCCCACACAGGCGGGTATTGTATCCCTCATCTGGTCATCTGGGTGTGGGCAATGTGGTGCATCCCTTGTCATATCTGTGTTCCTTTGTCCATGATATGGACAGCGGCTGGGATATGCACACCTCCCACATGCATGTACAGTGACATATGGAACTGTACCTGGGGTGTCCGGCCTATGTTGTGAGCACAGATTTTCATCAGATGTGCCAGTCCTGGCTATCTGTGGTGGGAGCTGGTAATGGCCAGCAGCTTTACCCTGCACCTACATGAAGTGCATGCTATCAGCATTCCTTGGTGTCAGTGGCATCTGTCCATATGGGCATGTTGTCAGGCATGGTATGCCCATTGTGGGTCACATGTGATGTCCCCACAGGTGGTGCAGTTGTCCATTGGGGAACATGGGGGAGGTGCACTACTCACTAGCCAGGTTGTCTTTTGCCTGCCATTAACTTGCATGGCAGAATTCTGATTTTAGTTAGACTGCTGTTTTTAGGTTTATTTTCTTATTTCCCCACTGATCCTGTTTGCGCACCGCTGCCCTATGCTTCAATGGCCGTGATCAGCGGACATATCACAAAAGGTGTATTTTGTACATTTGGCATTGTTTGCAATGCCAATGGCCTTCTACTTGGCCATTGGCAGGCTTCCTCAATGATATGCAGACTTTATTTGGAGCTGTCATAGTTCCGTTTTGGAGTTTTCAATACTGTACTCGGTTAGTAACCGAGTACATTTCTGCATATTACGCTAGTCCTGCACACCCTGATTCCTGCTTCTGGATGGCAGATTTACCTCATTTGCATGGTTTTCACCTGCAAATAGGGTGATTTGCATACAGGGGCTGGGAACGTGCAGCAGTAATGCTAACGTGCTCGCACACGTCAAACATGCACGTATGTGGATCGCTCAGCCGCCATATTGGCAGAATTTCATCTTACATTAATCATGCATGCCGTGCAATCTTTGTAAAATTTAATGTATCTCTCTCCCCTTAAGCTAGCTAGACCAGTCAAAACACACAGTTTCTATTAAAATAATCCTTTTCTTGGATGTGCTGCCTTATTTTTTTCTAACTGTAATATTGCATGTTTTTACTCTCAAATGTATTTCTCTTAGAAAGTTTTACTTTCTAATATTATTTACATTTCTCATAAAACTAAACATTAGCCAAGCTTAAAGAAAAAGAGTATATGAATAAATCTCTATGGGAGTACACTGTTAGCAGTGAAGAAGCAGCACAGTTATTATTAATGTCATTTTTTTTGTAAATGAAGATATTTCTTCTGATGATGATGCACTAAAAAAATCTTGGCCAAGGGTAGGAGGAACGAAACCATACATACTAAAAAACCCCTGACAAATCTAAAAAGGCAGCTAAGAGGGTTAATTAATACATCATATGCTAAATTTGAAGATAAAATAGTTTCTCAGGCAAAGGACAACCACAAAGCTTTCTACAGCTATGTCCTTAACCTTAGAGGAAATACATAACAATGTACAGAACTTATTGCAAATGGCATCGCCCACATTGGACCCCATTACCACATTTTTGGCTGACAGGTTCAACTCCCCCCTTCCAATACTTCAAAGACAATGCCACATAACATAATCCCCTCAACCATTACTAGGGAACAGGTAATCAATGCACTTTTCAAAGCTAAAAACACTGGATCAATGAGCCTAAATAACATCCTGGGACATTAAATAAATAGCATGAAACACGACCTCTCTGGTCCACTGGAATCACCTTTTAACTGGAGCTTTAAGTCAAGTTTTGTGCCCTAAGGTATAGAAGATGGCTACAGTCATTCCGCTGCATAAAGGAGGTCCCACTACTGATCCGGGTAACTACAGGCCCATAAGTCTTACTAGCCTCATATGTATGGTCATGAAAAGAATCATCATGAGCATGATAAATGAGGACCTAGGTAACCTGTAAACACTGGATCCATCACAGTTTGGCTTTGTTGAAGGAAGGTCATGCCTAAATTTGGTCAACTTTTTTGAGAGGGTCACCAAAGCCTTGGATGAAGGTAAGACTGTGCACACCATTTACCTTGACCTGGCCAAGACATTTGATACAATACCCCACTCAGGCATTATAGACAAGCTCACTAATTCACATATAAATCCTTTTATCACCCACTGGGTAGCCAACCCACTCACTTATATGACCCAGGAGGACAAAATAGGCCACCTCCACCAAGAGGTCAGTCACTAGAGGAGTCCCCCAGGGCTCAGTACTGAGCCCCTTCTTTTTTGGCATCTAGTTCTCTAAATGGAAGCAAATGCTGAAGTTTGGCTGACTAAGTTTTCAAATGATAGAAAGCTGAGGGTTATCAATCCCTACAAACATTCTTCAAGAATGGTGTCAAATCCATGGTCTTATACTCAATGCTAAGAAATGCATAATTGCTCCTTTTGTGAAGTCAACCATCCCACCTAATCACCATGATGATAATATACCCATAAGAGTTGACCCAGTGGTCACAGATCTAGGTATGCATGTAGACAGTAGCCTTAGCTTTGACCACCACATGGCCACAGTGGTGAGGAAATCCTTTTGTGTTGCACAATTTATAAGTAAGGGTATGGCCTCATGGTCCAAAGAGTTCATTATCCTATAGTACTCTGCCCTCATCAGACCATTCATAGAGTACAATGCTCCCTTTGGCATGTACCTGACCAGGCATATGCACTGACTAGAGTGACCTCAGAGGTTCCTTACAAAAAGAATACAAGACATAACAAACCTGCCTTATGCAGAGCACCTTAATGCCATTTCCCACCACTCAGTCTCCTACAGATGGTTAAGGGGTGATCTATGCCTGGCTTAAAAGGCATCCACAAACCCCACACTTATGAATCAACTATGTATTCATAAGTCAAAGAGTACCAGAAATACAAGGTCTAGGGACCTGCATTTTGTCTGTGACTTAAACAGAACATGCTGGAGAGACAGATATTTGTCCCAGAGACTGCCACACCTATGGAATAGGCTTCCCATACATGTGAAGCTGAGTTAATCTATTACCTAGTTTAAGCGCAACCTAGACCAGTGGATGAGGAATGTGAAATTTACACCTGGCCTGACACCCATGTCCCTTATGGAAAGAGGTAGCTTATAAATGCCTTGCCCTCAATGTCCTATTTGGATAAAGGACATTACTGGTTGTATTTTAGTTTGAACTGAAGTTTTTCATTTAAGGTCTGATCACTTCAATTTTGTATCTTATTCTTGTATTACATTTGCTTTGTTTTAAATATTCTGTTCTGTTGGAGTTTTAATAGTTCTTGGCTAGGGTCAGTTAAAAAAGTTAGTAAAGAATTGCTTTGCAAACAGTGAATAACGTCAGATTATTAGTGGGAGCAGCTGAGAAACAGCATTGCTCTTTTAGTTAGAAATATCTCTATTTAGCTGAACTGTTTGTTTGGCCCGCTTGCTGTTCTCTGCCTAAATATTGTTGATCTCTGGCTGCATTTTATTTTTCCCTCCCAATTGTTGTTGTGTTCTTAAATTTGTTGACTTTTGAGTTGCCCGCCCCTACTATAAATCTGATTTTGGATACTCCTCACAGTCCCATCTCATCAGCTCATTTTACTGAGTACAGACAGATCATTTGGGAAAACCCAACCCCTTAGTTTCTCAGCCTTGAATTATTTTCTGTTTCCTCCCTTAACACTTAACCTAAAATAAATTGCACTTTATTCAGCTGTTTTACTGTATTTGTGTTTTTCCTGCTTTATTTTACTTTTCCTGCTTGTTCTTAAAAGTGTTCAGTTGCATTTATTCTGCTGCATTTATTACTGGTTGTTAGTAGCCTGATTACATTGTAACTATTATTCTAAGCCTTTTGGTTTAAGCACTTGGGCTTCAGGTCAGTTATTTTACATTAAGAAGGTTTGTAGTCTATACTCCTGTGGGAGGAGAGGGTAGCTTCTGCCCTTCTGGGTTGGGAATTGCTGGTTGAAGGCATATTGTGCCTGCTTATTTGACCTGCTTTTTTTAAATTGGTGCACTTTGTTTTAGTATAGACTAGATTCAGACCTGTTGAATCTAGCTCTGTATAACTTGAACACTAAACCAGGCCATCTTTTGTTGGAGAGGGTTCCCTAGGGTTTCCACCTTTTCAAATGGCCAAAGTGGGACATTTTCGGGACACACATCAGATTTTACAGGCCGACACATACCCATGGTCAGTACAAAGGATAGAACTTAACTTGTTTGCCTAAATAAAAGCTTATTCTTGTAGCAGTTTAGTTGCTTATTCTGTTTCTTGTAACATGTAGGTATTTTAGATACAGAAATAACTATTTTATGCAACTATTACATAAAATATGGGACATAATTATGTCCTACAATCTCAGGACATTTGCCATTTTTAATATTTTTTGTCAGGACACAACTGCCCAAAGAGGGACTGTCCCTTGCAAAGTTGGACAGGTGGTAACTCTAGGGTTCCCCTACATCCTAGTGGCAGGAGTGTGCAGTTAGAACTCATCTGATTGAAGGCTGCTGGAACAGGGCTCAGTTTTAAACATTTTTATTGGTTAATTTGTTTAAATCAGCTTGCTCTCATTTGCTGCATAAGCAAATCCAAGAAGTTACCTGCTAATCTCTGCAAAACCTAAGTAGGATTTTTCACTGCATATTGCACTTTTGAACTTTATTTTTACCATATCACTGCTTACTTGAACTGTTTTTTTCTGAAACTGTTGCACATTGCTTGCTGTAGTATAGACTAGATTCAGAGCTGCTGAATCGAGTTCTGTTTGTATAACTCAAGCACTAAATCAGGCCATCTTTTATTGGAGAGGGTTCCCCTGCACCCTAGTGGCAGGAGTGTGCAGTTAGAACTTACCTGATTGAAGGATGCTGAGCAGGCCTTAGTTTTGAGCTTTTTTATTGGATAATTTGTTTAAATCAGTTTGCTCTCATTTGCTACATAAGCAAATACAATCCATTTTCTGATGTCTGCAAAACTTAAGTAGAATTTTTCACTGTATATTGCACTTTTGAACTGCATTGTTACCACATCACTGCTTATTTGAGCTGGGTGTTTTTTTGTTCTGAAATTGTTGCACTTTGTTTACTGTAGCATAGACTAGATTCAGACCTGCTGAATCTAGTTCTGTTTCTATAACTTGAGCACTAAACCAGGCCATCTTTTTTGGACAGAATTCCCCTACTCCCTAGAGGCAGGAGTTTGCAGTTAGAACTCACATGATTCAAGATTGCTGGAATAGTTTTGAGCTTTTTTATTTGTTAATTTGTTTAGATCAGTTTATGCTTGTTTGCTACATAGCATTGTATTTGTGCATTGCACACTGCCACACAGCAGTGGGCACCGTTGGTGGTTATAGACGCAAACACTTTTGCCTGCACATTTTCCCTTAGTACTCTGATGGTGCTCCATTGGTGAGTTCTCACAATTGTCCTTCCCTAACAATTGATAGATTCAGTGAAGCTCCTGAGGTACCAGCACAGATCCTACCCACTAGCCCTTCAAATTTTTTGTCCACATCTCCAGTCTTCTACTTTACCTGTTCCTTCCTGTCCTCTCCCTGTTTTTTGACGATGTCAACTTACCTAGTATTATGGATGGACAATTTCCCACAGTTTCACCAGCTAGCCACGTCAACATGGACATCCTGAGGTAATGTGGCAATTACCTCATGTACACTGACAGCCCACTTCTGCTAGTCCACACAAATTCATTATGTGAGAGATGCCTCTATATCAATAACCTAGACTCCAGGCTTTCTTGCTCATCAGTCAGTCCATCTCATACTAAGCAGTTTGCCAGCATGCACATCTCACCTCCTGCACCTACCAAACCAACAACTCATAAACCTACATATGCAGAGGTCCTTACAAGAAGCTTAACTAAACATCAGAGACCTCTAAACATGAAAACAAGCATGCTTCACATAATACATCCTCAGCAGAAAATAGTACACATAATATATCACACACCAGTGTCTTACAAGTCAAGCCCCCAAGGCATAACAAAAAACAAACATCTTAGTAATAGGCAACTCAATTGTGAGACACACAGATGTCCCTCTCATCAGGATGAGTAAGGAAAAGGTCACAGTCAGCTCTCTGTCAGGTGTCAGGATCCACCACATCACACAGTGTGAGAACTAAAGGAGGTTGTGTATCAATATTCATTAAAGATAAATACATCACTGGATTGGTTAAACAGGACAATTCCCTTGAATTACTTCAGGTGCAATTGACTGTAGCTAAGATGCCTCTTCAGGTCATTACCAGCTATAGGAACTCCTCCATGAATCAGGAAATCCACTCAGCCTACTTGGATCTACCTGAGTCAGTCAAGATGCAACCAGACACCCTGATTTTGTATGACTTTAATTACCCGTCCATAGACTGGGTAAATTCTACGTGTTTTAACTCACTTGTCCAAAGGTTCCTGGATGTTGTTAACTCCAATGCCCTGGACCAGTTGGTTGACTCACTCACAAGGGGCTCAAATATCCTGGACCTGATGGTCACCAACACGGGAGACCACTGCACCACCCCCAGTGCGTGGCCATCAGTGGTAAGTTCTGGCCACAAATCAGTCTCACTAGAAGTAACTATAACACAAGACACCCCCCCCCCTTTACAATGACTAGACTAAAAAACTTCTCCAAGGCCAATTTCAACCTCTTACGTAATGGCATAAATAGCGTAAGAGCCCGTCTCCTCATTGATGGAACAGACATCTATGCTGAGTCATACACCAATGCTTTATACAAGTAGTGACTCTGCCATACCTGATAGAACCAAAGCAACATCCTCAAGCAAAAACAAACCTGCCAGTCGACAACTGCCATTAATAGGCTAAATAATAGGAGAAAGAAATTGTTGTCTAAGAGCAGGAAGGAATGGTCTCAAAACTGGAAACACTCCATCCTCAACTTAAACAACAAATAAGACTCCTAGTGAAGTCCTCCAAAGTGAACTACAACTCTAAATTAGCCTCCCTAACTAAGGATAACTACCAGGCATTCTTTAGATACATCGGTAACCTCAAAGATAAAGCCCAGATTTGCACTGAAATTGTAGTTAATGGTACTACATATATAGAACATGTGGATATAGCAAACCTGCTGGCTGACAGGTTCAGTGAAAACTTCACTCCCCTGTCCCCACCACATATGCCCCAAAGCATCCCAAACACCTATCCCCTGCCTAGTATCTCCAAGGAGCAGATCTTAAATGCCCTCTCCAAGGCCAAAAACACAAGCCTCTATGGGACCAGACAACATCCTAGGCTGTGTTTTACATGGGTTAAAACAGGAATTAGCATCACCATTAAACACAATTCTCAATCATGGCCTAAGCACTGGTTTCATCCCAGTGGAATGGAAAACAGTTACTGTCATCCCTTTGCACAAAGGGAGTGCATCCATGGACCCTGGAAACTATAAACCCATTAGCCAGACCAGCCTTATCTGCAAGGCCATGGAACAAATAATCACGGACCATATTAACAAAGACATAGAAAATCTCCAAATGCTTGCCCCCACCCAGTTAGGCTTTGTCAAGTGGAGATCATGCCCTTTAAACTTAGTGGACATCTTCAAGACAGTCACCAAAGCCCTAGACGAGAGCAAATCTGTGCATATGGCCTGCCTAGACTTAGCCAAGGTCTTTGACACAATCCCCAACTCAAGCATCATAGATAAACTCACCCAGCTGGGTATCAACTCATATATTGTCAGGTGGGTTGCAAACTGGTTCAGTGACAGATTTCATACAGTCAAAATAAGGGACTCCACCTCCTCCAGCAGACCTGCAATCAGTGATGTTCCACAGGGATCTGTTCTGAGATCCCTACTGTTTGGAATCTTCTTCTATAAACTACAGGCTAAAATTAAAGGACTGTGGCTGACAAAGTTTGTTGATGACTGCAAATTGAGAGAGAGATCATTGAAACGCTTAGTAATGTCAACATCCTACAAGAAGGTCTTATGCAGACTAATGACTGGTGCCAAAGTCATGGTCTTAAACTTAATGCAAAAAAATGCATTATCATCCCCTTTGGCAAGGGTGATGTTCCTGCAAACTACCACATCAATAGCAATACCCTAGGCACATAGTCAGTGGTGAGAGATCTGGACACACAAGTTGACAGCAACCTTAACTTTGATCAACATGTCTTCACAGTGGTAAGAAGGGCATTTTATATTGCTCATCTCATAAGTAAGGGCATTTCCTCCAGAAAAAAAGGTTATGACCTCCCCTCCCCCCATACTCTTCCCTCATCAGGCCAATAATAGAATACAGAGCTCCCTTTAGTATGTTCCTTTCCAAACAAATGCAGCAATTGGAGAGATAACAAAGGTTCCTTACCACGAAAATTCAGGTTCTTCAAAATCTATCTTATGCGGACAAACTGAAATCATTGTCACTTTAGTCTGTGTTATACAGACTGCTCAGAGCTGACCCGTGTCTTTCATATAAAGCAATCTCTGACCCAACTTTGATGGCAATGCTGCACATTCACAAGTCAAATAGCACATGGGTCACTCGCTCAAAGAACCTTAACCTGGTATGTGACATCAACAGAACTTGCTGGAGATACAGATTTGTCTCGCAGAGGTTACCCCACCTTTGGAACAAGCTTCCTATTCATGTTAAACAAAGCCTCTGTATGGCCTGTTTAAGTGCAATTTTGATGATTGGATGAGTAAATGAAAATTCACCCCAGGGGTTCTACCTGTGTCCCTCTTAGGCAGGGGCAATAGGTGCTGATTTTAGTGTCTGCTTGAACCAGACACCCTTGGGAACATGTGTTGGCCCCAGGGCCCTTACAAGCCTAGCCAAGTTCATTAGCCTAGTAATCTTCTATGATCCTATTATTCTTTTGGGAAAACTTGGCTAGTCTTAGAAAGCCTCCCCCCCGGATTGTTAGCCTAGTAACAGTCTATGAATTTATGAATCTATGAATCTACTACATATTTTTTCATGTCTACCTTTTCATGCAGTTTATTCACTTTTAATCTATTTTAATCCATTTGTGTCCCTACTGGCTGTTAGTGGATAATTCCTTAAGTTCCACTTAAAAAATCCTCAAAAGGATAGTTTTTGCTATATAGTGATGCACACATTTCAGCCTTAGTGGTTACCTAAGCTGCTCACTGATGCATATGTTGTTGTGCTTTGTAATCCCAAATGAATGTAATATTTGTTATAGGAAAAGACCTCCCCTTGCTCCATATTGTCATTTTAATACACTCTGATTGAAACTTCTCACGTTGTAAAAGTAAGCTATTAAAATGAGAAAAAAAAGTAACAGTAACTAACATATCTATACCTTATTACTTAGCAAGAAGCTGCTACTACTGCGGCCAATTGACAAAGAACTGGCAGGCAGTCCAAATTGTGCTATTAGTCTGGGCTACACCATAACAACATTCCTGCAATAATCCTGGGAACTATCTTGCATCAAAATAGGGTCCTAACATTGATTTACTTTGCAATTTATAGTACATGATATCGTCTCACTGTTCTCAAACATGGTGCATCCAATACATAGCTAATGAAACCTATCTTTTAATTTTACTTGAAAAGAATGGCTATGACAGAGTACAATAATAAACAAGATTATTCCAGAAAATGTTCTCAAAGCATAGTTTTGTATCTCATAATTTCACAGTACAAATTACATTCTAATCGAACATGACAATAATTTTCACAAGTCTGGTAATGGCTTATGAGTTTTTTTATGTGCTAATAGCTTACTTCAAAACAAACTCATTCCCAAAGACATCTTTGAAATAAAATGAATAAGCTATGAATGGCATTGCATTGTCTAAATAAATTGCCCATAACAACAGACAGACGTGTGTATTACTCACAGCAGGGAGGTATTTCCAAGGAAGGATATAAGAGAATCTGTTTAAACTAATGGTTGCAATTTTGCTAGCTACAAAGGCTTACTAATGTTATTTTGATCAGTGCCCTACTAAAACAAATACTCATCATACAGTTTCTTTTTTACGTGCTTAAGGAAGTTATGTTTGAGTAGGCACAGCTTTAAGTAGAAAGTGTGCCGCATAAAAGAAAATGAAAAGAAAGCAATCGCTTTGGTTTTATTTAAATTTATGTATGCAAGATAAGTCATGCATTAAAAAACATTCTGTTATTCTGCTGAGAATGTGTCTGCCATGCTGCTTATGATTTAATTGACAATGTGCACCCAGGGCTAAGTGAGCCAAAGTTTTTCAAGTGTTGGCAAAGTCAAATGGATGAAAGGTAAAAATGCAGCACTAATAGCCAGAATAGGTAAGACTTCATTATTTACAGATCCATAAAATGATATAGATATAAGGTGAAAAATACAGTACCACATATTGTGACATATATGAAGAATATGGTTAGGGAAAGTAACAAAGGTAATGTCTGTGTCTGAGGACATGTAGCAGTATTAGTTACAAGTACTATATGACAACCTCAGATACCAAAATGGAAGACTGAAAACGGATGTGGGCATATACAGCATTGTACAAATGCAGATATACTGCAGCTGTCTTTTGTATCAATGTTTCTAAAATGGTACAGAGTTAATAGTCTGAAACAATAATTAATGAACAGCATTGTGGATCTTATAGTCCAGTTTGTTAAATAGCGATACCATATTTATAGAAATTAGGAATATTATAGTCAAGACACTATGTATTATATCTTGTCAGGAGCAAATATCAAGTTATAACGGATAATAGATGAGAAATTATTTATGTAAGTGTGCCTACAAAACAAGGACAGAAGGAAAAAAATAGATATTCGTAAAATGTCCTGTAATACATGGTGCCACTCCAGGCAGAGAATACACTTGTCAGGACAATGCAGGGAATAGCAGTGAGGATGTACCACTCATGGCAATTGTCACTTAGTCTGCTCTATATGGAGCGATAGAGGTATGTAGGCAGGCGATGCATTGTGGGAATAAGTATGGCATGTATTTGCACACTTAATACACTGTATGCTGTACATAGACTGTATAGATTATGTATACAGCCATTTTGACAAATGAACTGAGGATGATTGTTTCTACTTAACAGTGGTGCATAACCCATGCACCTCTGAAAGGATTTAATCTCACACAAACTAATGATTATGTCAAGTATCACAATATAGTCATCGTGGAGGGCATGAACACATAGCACAGCACAGGAACAAGAAGGTTGAGTGGGGTATGTGGCAGGGCAGTTGTGTGACTGTACATTTATGTGCATCAGGTTCATAGGTTTACAGGTAGTTACTTGACATGCAGTCCAGAAAACCATTGGAAAGCCTAACTTTCCCAGTTGCTCCAACACACTGTCTGGTTAATTGACTTGTTCAAGTTCACTCAGCAGGCAAACAAAGGCTGAGGGAGTCGAACGTTGTACCACAGGAAGCAGCTTCTCCACAGATATTTGCTTAATCCTCTGCCCTAATTGCCCCACAGTACATTGCAATATGTGTCATCATGCTGGACACAGCTGGACTCTATTTTCAAATTTAGACCCAGCTGCAGATTCACAGATAGAAACAGTTGCTAGGGAACTTATTCAGGAAGAGTTTGTGTCCTACGACATGACTGACCTTGAAGCGCACCATGTAAATGCAAACGGTGTGATGACATAGCAGGAGGAATTCAAGTTCCATGGATGGCTAACTAAGTCATGACTAAATGCAAACTTAACCCCTTCCATTTGCATGGTCCAGTTGATCATCAGCTGTTCCAAGTTTCCTTGGGATACCTGCTACTATTCCCTGGGGCTGGGGTTGTGGGATTATCTGAAAACAAGTAGGATTTTGTTGCAAAACCATATTTGTTTGCTTGGCAGAGAATTTGAAACCAGATTGTAGTCATTAAGAAGAGTTTTAGGGCTAGAGCTGAGTCAGTTAGGATGGTGGTCAACTAGTCTGTGTGTTTGTTTCCTTCTTTATCTATTTACATATTAAATGAGATAGTCTACCTGTACAGAGAGCCCATTTTCAGTAGAGGCCTGGGGAGAAAAGCTCCATAAGAAAGAAAAAGTACTAAGAAGTAAAAGAAGAAATACAGTCATACTTCATATTAAGAAAGATGTAAAATCACTCTGACAATAGGGAATTTTTATGTTTTTGTTAGCATAGGCATGAGCAAAAACAACATAAAAATAATTTGATTATATATATTATTTATCGGAATATATTTCAGTTAAAAAGTTTTAAAGTCACAATATATACTGTGTAAAGTAACATGAATGAAGTCATGAATTGGAAAGAGTGTTTGTGATTTAGTAAGATCATTATTTGTGATCTTATAATACCTGATAAAATTAAGATGAGTGATATGACAGAAGTACAACATAAAGAGAGGTTTTAACAATTAGTACCAGATCCGCTAGTGAAAGTTCTAGGATAATACTTAATCAGAAGACCTAATATTAGTGCTTAGGGAGAGGAGTAATAGCAAAAACAATAATTCATTGGTATACGTAAGTGTTTTTCAATGATAGCTTCTAAAGAAAATATTTCAGGAAAATATTATGAACCATTTTCAGTAATGAAAATATGGTTGGGAGTCTCAAATACCACATTACTTAGAGTTTTAGATTAATTCAATGGGCAGTGTAATGTTTTTGGAGTAAGTAAAAAGGCAGTTAGAGTCCATGCATAAAATGCATATGAATTGTAAAATTGACTATGCAGCTATATGGATAATGTACTGATGTTGGCTTTGCTTACATTATGGTTACACACACACACACACACACACACACACACACACACACACACACACACATGTGTGTGTGTGTGTGTGTGTGTGTGTGTGTGTGTGTGTGTGTGTGTGTATGTGTGTGTCTATAAATAAACTTTCTCTCTGTATATGTACATATTTATAAAGATTATATATAAAGATGTTATATAAATATAAAATTATTATGTAGAAAAAGATACAGGGAAAGAAAGAAAAAAATCACAATATGTATATGTAAAAATAAAGAAAATCTACTCTAAAATTATACTGATTGCGTTTTCTGCACAGCCACAGAATATTGATGGGGTGAGTATTCAGCATACTATTAATGACTGTTATGGACAAGAACCAGCTTTCTATCCTAAGAAAGCAACATTCCTATAGATGACATACATGTGTGGAAAAATATGCATACATTAACAAAAAGTGCCCACAACAACAATTACAGCGGAAATTAGAACTGCAGCTTGGTTACCCAGTACTTTGTCTATTTCCCTGAAATTCTATTTCCCACATCAATTCTCAAAGCCGAAGAGCAAACAAAGAAAAAAAACTTTCATCTGCTCTGAGGTTGTAACAAACCATTTGCTTCATATGCAACAAGTGTCTTGCTGCTGTTAAACTGCCACATACTAAGGGCTTCAGCACTTCAGTCATGACCACAAATGTAGTATACTCATTCGTTTCTGAATGTCAGTCCTGCACTTCTTTATCATCAGCACCTGATGATCTCATCACTTAACATCTTGTGCCAATGGCAGCTACCCCCTTTGCCCCACCTTAGTTACACCTCTGGTGGAAGTATTGTTATATGCGTAAAGCAGTTTACAAAGGATGCCTCAAAACAGAAAGCAGTATCATGATATACAGGTAGTAGTAGTATCTACCATATAAGTCTTCATCTTCAACAAACATGTGGCAGGAGCATTATCATCATCACGTATGTACTGGACACAGACTTAAAAGTAATACGGCACAACTCGTGTGACATAAAAATATACCTGGGTATCAGGTAACTAAACATTTTCCCCCTTACATAGGTAATTCCATTCATGTGAGCATCTACAGACTTATATGATGTATTGAGAGCCATAGTCTGGTATCCAACACAATATATCATGTATGGACCTCATTAGCATGCAATGTTTCGGAATTTTGGGAACTGATAGCACACAGTGAAAATATCTGCCAAAATGTGTTGAGTATAAAAGCATGCACCAAAATCCACAAGTCTTGTTGAGAAAGCCATCTCTGTTGGAGCACAGGAATAACATTTTTATCATGATCCAGGCAGCCTGTAAGAGCTGATGGGGTAAGGAAAGAATGATCAGCCTGTGTCTGTTCCTCCCTCTCCAGAGAAGGCGTGGGTATAACATGCCTGTATAAAACTCAGAGAAGGCGTGGGTATAACATGCCTGTATAAAACTCAGAGAAGGCATGGGTATAACATGCCTGTATAAAACTCAGAGAAGGCATGGGTATAACATGCCTGTATAAAACTCAGAGAAGGCGTGGGTATAACATGCCTGTATAAAACTCAGAGAAGGCGTGGGTATAACATGCCTGTATAAAACTCAAAGAAGGAGTAGGTATAACATGCCTGTATAAAACTCAGAGAAGGAGTGGGTATAGCAGGCCTGTATAAAACTCAGAGAAGGCATGGGTATAACATGCCTGTATAAAACTCAGAGAAGGCATGGGTATAACATGCCTGTATAAAACTCAGAGAAGGCGTGGGTATAACATGCCTGTATAAAGCTTCAGTGAAGCTCAGAGATAGGAACAGTGGCTAGACTGGGTAAATGTGCAAGTTTGAGGGGGGGTATCATAATGTTAGAAGAGGGTGTGGGCATACTTAAAGGGATGTTCATGCCTAACAACTCATAATGGCCTTCTGAATAATGTCAGCATGGAGGGGGCAGTACTGTATCAAGTCATCTTCTGTGAACAACAAATTTCATAAATCTGAACGTTATTCTCCAGAGTTATGAACAAGGCAAAAACTAATTAATAAAAATCCCTCAAATTAGGGACAGTTTTTAACACAGATTTACACAAATGAAAAAAAGTCCTGCAGAAAAACACATGTATGACACAGGATATCTAATCAGAATGAGAGATGAGCAATGTAGCGGAAATAAATTTTCAGGAATGTTTTGAATATTGCATATGGTTAGTGTACTGTGCATTATCCAGATATACTCAGAGCTGGATATCTTCTAGTATAAGGTAGTTGGAGCAGTGCAACCATATGTACATATATTACTGAACAGTGTAATGCAGTGTGCAACAGAGAGTTGATATAGGTTCATGCCTATTAATAATGCAACTACAGTGCACACAACTATATGATGATATACTACTGTTAAGCAGTACTAGTAGCTGTAACAACCAACATCTCATATTATTATAAAAGGCTTTAAAAACAGAAATGACACAACACCTCATCACCAACAATACTTTAATAAAAAATAATTAGCAGTTTCATTTTAATTTACAAAATACTTCTTCAGAATGTTAAAAAGTGCAGTGTCCTCTTAGAATACTATTACAGATCTATCACGTGACCAAAAATAACCAATCACATACAGTACATAAAATAGTTAAGATTGTTTAAAAGCACAAGTGTCAAAATAATTAAATATATATAGTTACACTAGTGACTGAAATATATTCCTTCAAACCTGTTGGTTAATTACCAATGTAACTCAAGATTCAAACAATGGTTATCCCAGTCACCACCTCTCTCTTTTCTGTCCACTTTCTCATTCGTGAACTGAAAATATAAACTTATTAAAATTTAGACAAGAACCTTTATATTTAGCAAGGGCATTCTTATTATCACCTTTTCTTACAGAATATAGATGTTGATATATTCTGTCCCTAAGTCTATTCTTTGTTTTACACATGTAAAATGCCAGTTAACAATATATCCAATGCTCTTGACGTTATAATCAAAATGACCCTGGGAATTTTAAATGCATTTATTGGCACCAATTATAACAAATTTACCTTTGTTTATATAACGACATGGTTTACAGGATCCTCATAGAGATATAACAAGGTCTCCAAAACCTGAGTTTTGCCTTCCTATATCTTGATAATTCTGATTCTGTATCACAGCTCAAGAAATAATTTTGTTGCACCAATTTGCTCACCCAATATTTCTTACAGAGTAGTCTGAGGAATTTTTAAAGTCTGCCAACTCACTGTACTCACAAAAGATATGTTCCCAATTATCTCTTTGAATTATAATTGTGATCTTGATTGCTGTCATTACATTTTATTTGTCATTTTAACATTATTATTTTGTGCCTTGGAACCTGAGTCAGGGCTGGAAAGGATTATCAGGCCATCCCACCTACCCAGTAAACAAAATAAATATAATAGGGCCATGTAGATGTATGGATTGTTGTTGTTGTTGTTGTTGTGTCTTTCGGCTTTTAGTGGTCGCCACAGCAGAACTCCAGTCCGCTAATGACTGGCAGTAGATTTTTACGTACCGAGTTGCCAGCCCTGACGTATGGATTGTAATCCCTTTATATTCAACTCTCTGCTAAAA
Organism: Protopterus annectens; assembly: GCF_019279795.1. Taxonomy (NCBI): domain Eukaryota; kingdom Metazoa; phylum Chordata; order Ceratodontiformes; family Protopteridae; genus Protopterus; species Protopterus annectens. The sequence continues at coordinate 221,245,103 of NC_056751.1, forward strand.
CAAGTAGAGTAAAAAAGGTACCCAAGCAACACAGGAACTGAAATCTCAAATTTTAGTTTCACAACAAAAACTGTCTTTACGAAGCTCTAACAAAGGTACGCCAATATTACCTGTAAAAACATCTTTCCCAGAAACACAAGGAGCAAAGGAGTGGGTATTACCAAAAATATAATATAATGTTATAGTATTCATTACACATGTGGTTGCTACACTGTCTGGTAAACATAATACATGCTGAACATATTTTATATTACCTGTACCTGCCAATGCTGTCAGTACATTATGTAGCACATGATTTGTGCTATGTAATCCTATAAACTTTTCTACAAGTATGCAGCAAGAATTTATGGATGCTTTGATAATATGTTAACCACAACCATAAATGCCATTGTCTTAGTGCCCTTGCAATGTAATTATATTTTACCAGCATGACAATGCCTGTCATAACAGTATGTGATAAGGACTGATATAGCAGCTTGCACTGTTCAAGAGTGTTATGTGTCTACACTGCTACAGTTACACAATCAATTGCATTTCTATCATGGATAAACCCCTCCTGACTTGCTGTTGCACATTGCTTTATGTGTACACTGTTCAATATGGTACACACATACTAATACTGCTCAGACTACTGCATACTGATGTGCTGTTGCACATTGTTTTACGTGTACACTGTTTGATATGGTACACATTGTTTTATGTGTACACTGTTTGATATGGTACAAACATACTAATACTGCTCAGACTACTGCATACTGATGTGCTGTTGCACATTGTTTTACGTGTACACTGTTTGATATGGTACACATTGTTTTATGTGTACACTGTTTGATATGGTACAAACATACTAATACTGCTCAGACTACTGCATACTGATGTGCTGTTGCACATTGTTTTACGTGTACACTGTTTGATATGGTACACATTGTTTTATGTGTACACTGTTTGATATGGTACAAACATACTAATACTGCTCAGACTAGTGCATACTGATGTGCTGTTGCACATTGTTTTATGTGTATGCTGTTCAATATGGTACACACATACTAATACTGCTCCGACTACTGCATACTAATGAATAAAAGTTTTATGCATATCCAGTGATGACCATACTGTACAGTTCTTTGAGAATCAGCAATATTCTAGACATACCTGCCATGTCTAGATTTCAGCATCTTTGCTCATTTCTCACTTTTGTGTGAAATCCTGTATTATATACATATTCAACTTGAAGACTATTTCTATTTTTTTTTTTTTCAAATCCAATAAACGTTATTCAACATCACTCAGGTGGTTAACCGCTCTGTGCTAGGGTCAAGAGAACTAGGAGGTCCTTCTCCCTATAGTGTAATTCAGAAGGTGACTGTGAGCTACTATGTTTGTTTAGACTGTCCCCGGTAGCCCCCTAAAGTGACAATACCCTCTCATAACCTGCCCATTCACTCAGTCCAGCTGCCATTCATGGGTCCTGTCTTGTACAAAGCCCAAGGTCACAAGTTGTATCAGTCTCACATTTTCATTATCCATCCACTCACAGTCCCTTTTTCCATTTTTGCACATGGGGTAGGTGTGTCACCTCAACAGGGAGCTAAGGTTTACACTTCCAGGCGGCTAGCCCTGCCATGTTACTTCTTCCACACCATACTCATGCACAAACTCATACCTATGGCCAATTTAGAGTGCCCATTCCGCCTACTGCATGTGTTTGGAATGTCAGAAAAAACAGAACATCCAGAATAAACCCATGCAAACACAGGGGAGGACATGCAGACTGTGAACAAAAGGTATCTCAGGCAAGAACTGAACCAGGGAACCTCTTGTTATGAGGCAACAATGCTATCCACTGTGCCACTGTGCTGTCCAAAAACACAGGAGAGCAGGTATAGTCTATTTTTTCCTTTCCACTGCCAGGTCCTACAGGTACCTGAGCAGAATAAATGAACACAGGTCCGGAACATTGTCAAGGCTTCATCCATGTGTGTGTGTGTGTGTGTGTGTGTGTGTGTGTGTGTGTGTGTGTGTGTGTGTGTCTGTGTGTGTGTGTCCGTCCGTCCATTGGATATAATCTGCCTTATCAATATTAATATTTTTTGCACAACACACATTAATACAGTTGGTAACATTGCCCTTATAATTATTTTGCAAACATTGTAGTACATTGTGTAAAGCTTTTTGGAATCCCTCCCTGTGCTATCATCATGCATGACCAGTTCATTTGCTAGTAAGGTATTTTTGCTACTTCTTCAAAAATTGTCCATGGGTCTTCTCAAGTCATATATCAGAGAATATGTAGCTCTATATTTAAACTACAAACCTAGAAATTGGAGAGCCACCAGAATGATTGTAGGATTTTTCTAGAACAAGAGATTTTAATTTTGAAATCTGAGAATTATTTTTGTGTTGTGAATTTTAAGAAGAATTTTTGGTAGCAGAACAGCTATCAGGTGTACATATAATGTTATATGCTCTTCATAGCTGAATGTACTTATGAATTTGCAGCTATTCAGTTTTTCTGAAGAGCAATGCAATGATGAGTTATATGTGGAAAGTTAGATGCAAATTTGGTAATTTTGTGGCATTATTCCAGTTCTAAGAAGAAAACGGCAGCAGTTATACAAAGTTTGGCTCCAGACCACACAAAATGTAAACCAGAAACTTTTAATAATCGATAAGCGCTTTCACCACTGTCCGTGGCTTCATCAGACCATATACAAACATAAAAAGCATTTAAAACCATTTTTAAAACATATAGCTCATTAACTTCAAATGATCTATCAGCCAGTCAAAAATGAGCAAACAAACTTGTAAAAATGTGTAGAAACAGGCAACCTGATGTCCAGATAGTCAATACTAACCACAGGAAACAAAGTCCAAGTTTCTTCTTTAACGTAAAAGTATTTTATTTTTCAAAGACAGCGTTTTAAGCGTGACCCTGTCACAGCTTCCTCAGAAGAAGACAAGTAAAACAGCTAAACTGGTCTGTTCAAATACTCAGTTAACAGGAAGTGACAAATAATTGCACTTCCTGCACTGATTTGACTCAATAAAAATAATGAATAAAATCATGAATAATCATATAATTCAATGGAGTTTTATGATTATTCATGATTTTATTCATTATTTTTATTGAGTCAAATTAGTGCAGGAAGTGCAATTATTTGTCACTTCCTGTTAACTGAGTATTTGAACAGACCAGTTTAGCTGTTTTACTTGTCTTCTTCTGAGGAAGCTGTGACAGGGTCACGCAAAACGCTGTCTTTGAAAAATAAAATACTTTTACGTTAAAGAAGAAACTTGGACTTTGTTTCCTGTGGTTAGTATTGACTATCTGGACATCAGGTTGCCTGTTTCTACACATTTTTTCAAATGATCTATCAGCCAATCAAATTGCAACCAATACGCCCACTTGCTTTACACATCACTTTCTTAATATATTGCATTACCAACTTTTAAAAACATTGCTTCATTTTACTAAACACTCACAGATATTCACAGATACTATATACTTCAAAATATTCTTTTTATAAGTAACATTCTATATGCTGTGTGCTATATAATTCATGTATTATTCACAGCAAAGGTACTACATTCATGTGTAGTTACCCATATGTTATTTATACCACAGCAAATCATTTACTATCTAGTGTTACTAATATATACTGACTTATTTCAGTAGAATCAGTTCCATTAATAAATTCATAAAATTTCAAACATTTATACAGCAAACCATTAGTTCACTAGCATTGCAGTTAAAATTACAGTCTGGTAAAATACATATGTTACCTTTTTCACAAGTTTATACTACTTGTTGAAACTTAACTTCATTTAGCATCATAATCCAACCATGGGATCATCCCTTGGATATATTCCATTCAAATATTAATGATATTTTATGTCTTATTTTTATTCCCCAACTTCAACATGTTTGTATTTACAAAAGTATATTCCTCGTCATTCAAATGCTTATGTGCATGCTGAATGATGTCATTGCGCTAAGCGTATGCTTTGGAGTACGTTCTTACACTCATTTTAATATATGAACTATAAAACAACAAAAACAGTAAAGTATGTGCTTTAAAAGCAATCAATCCCATATATTAATGAACCAGCATACATATCTAATAATATCTAATAAATCTAATAATCTAATAAACTCCGCTCAGAAATACCACCAATCTGGATGGAGGCAAGCTGTATTTACTCCTTTGTTTTATTAATTATGTATTCAATTCCAGGATATAAATATTAAGCACTCTATAGACTATATGAGTGCTATCAAAAGTATGTTTATTTAAATTTACAAGTATAATAAATTAAATTTAAGAGCATCCCTCCTAGCTGTATATATTTACATGAATAATTTCTTCAACATTTACAGTAAATGCTAAAGAATTTCTCAAGTAGTAATGATGCAAAAATACATAGAAGATAGTATACCTAAATCAGATATCCTATATTATTATAAGATACCATGTATGCAACATATGTTTATAAATAAAGCCATTTATACAGAGCATTATATATGAAGATAGTTATTCAATTTATATATGTATATATATCATCAGTGATAACATACCTTAAATAGCCTAATCTTCATGTATGGCACATAATCCACACAATATATTATTATATGCACAAGGTATGAAATTGAATAGCTCTACTTAACCTTACATAATTTTATTTAATCAAATATTTTTGGAAGTGAATTTTATTTATTGTATTTTTGTGATTTATTGATTAGAAATATAGGTCTGCCTATTTTGGTAGAAGAGGAGGATTAAATATATATATATATATTTTCTTGAAATTTATGTTCTGTGAAATATAACCTAGACCATAATAATGCTATTTTGACCTTCTGAATAGGTGTTATTGTTTATATTACTATGTGTTATGTATTGAGAATAGGTTATTTAAGTCGTTATTCTTCAGATGGATATGTGCTATATACGAAGGGATGGCCATATGAGCTATGTTATTTTGTGGATTGTTATGTGCCATACATGAAGATTAGGCTATTTAAGGCATGTTATCACTGATGATATATATACATATATAAATTGAATAACTATATTCATATATAATGCATTGTATAAATGGCTTTATTTATAAACATGTGTTGCATACATGGTATCTTATAATAATATAGGTTATCTGATTTAGGTATACTATCTTCTAGGTATTTTTTGCATCATTACTACTTGGGAAATTCTGTAGCATTTACTGTAAATGTTGAAGAAATTATTCCTGGAATATATATTTCGACAATACAGCTAGGAGGGATTATCTTAAATTTAGTTTATTATACTTGTAAATTTAAATAAACATACTTTTGATAGCACTCATATAGTCTATAGAGTGCTTAATATTTATATCCTGGAAATGAATACATAATTAATAGAACAAAGGAGTAAATATAGCTTGCCTCCATCCAGACTGGTGGTATTTCTGAGAGGAAACTATTAGATATGTATGCCGGTTTGTTAATATATGGGATCGGTTGCTTTTAAAGAATATACTTTACTGTTTTTTGTTGTTTTATAGTTCATATATTATAAGGAGTGCAAGAATGTACTCCAAAGCATACGTTTAGTGCAATGATGTCATTGAGCATGCACATAAGCTTTTGAACGATGAGGAATATACTTTTGTAAATACAAACATGTTGAAGTTGGGGAATAAAAATATGACATAAAGTATGTTAATATTTGAATGGAATATATCCAAGAGATGATCCTATGGTTGGATTATGATGCTAAATTAAGTTATGTTTCGACAAGAAGTATAAACTTATGAAAAAGGTAACATATGTATTTTACCAGACTGTAATTTTAACTGCAATGCTAGCGAACTAATAGTTTGCTGTATAAATGTTTGAAATTTTATGAATTTATTAATGGAAGTGATTCTAGTGAAATAGGTTTATATTAGTAACACTAGATAGAAAAAGATTTGCTGTGGTATAAATAACGTATTGGTAACTACACATGAATGTAGCACCTTTGCTGTGAATAATACATGAATTATATAGCACACAGCATATAGAATGTTACTTATATAAGGATTATTTTGAAGTATATAGTATCTGTGAATATCTGTGAATGTTTAGTAAAATGAAGCAATGTTTTTAAAAGTTGGTAATGCAATATATTAAGGAAGTGATGTTTAAAGCAAGGGGGTGTATTGGCTGCAATTTGATTGGCTGAGAGATGATTTGAAGTTAATGAGCTGTATAGGAAATGTTTTAAAAATGGTTTTAAATGCTTTTTATCTTTGTATATGGTCTGATGAAGACACGGACAGTGGTGAAAGCGCTTATCGATTATTAAACGTTTTTGGTTTACATTTTGTGTGGTCTGGAGACGTACTTCGTATAACTGTTGCCATTTTCTTGTTTGCTGCTGCTTTTGGGAGTTTTGTGAAACAGTTTACACTTACCAGCTGGTTGTCTATTGGTTTCCTGTTGTATTATTCTAGTTCTGTTATCCTGGATTTTTCCATGTTACTAAATACAGAAGCTGATAATAGTAGGATTGCTAGGAGGTAAGTGTGTGCTGTTGCTACCAATGATGTTTCTAAAACATATGACTTTTCTTTATATAGCATTCTATATGGCTGCATGTTGAAATGTCAGCACTCAAAATGATGAGTGCTGACACTGAACAAAAATTACCTAAATTCTGGGAAAAGAGCAAATATTGAAAATCACTCTTTTCCTTTAAAGTTTTTTGCAAGGAAACAAGCCCCCTGCATGAAGCTACCCCCTGACTTATATATATACTAACTCTGAGATCACTATACCTTGGAGAAAAAGGAATAACCCAGGAAACATCCATCTCAAACTCAATATATGTAAGCCCATTCTTTCGGCCATTCAGTTTCCTTATTTTGGGACTCACTCTAATGAGTCCTGACATTTCAAATGGTTAACATTCCAAACGTTTGACTAGTCTTGCTTACAAATTTGGCCAGGATGCAGAAAAATCACTTACTCAAACACATAAGGGCAACATAGTACAGTCAAAGTAGTGTAATATAGCCCAATAGTGATCAGCTATAGAGTAGTAGCAACATTGCATGATGGAGTCTAAATAAGAAGTCAATAAAAGGAGACTATGTCATGCTACAAACATACACAGCACCACAGTTGGCCATATGATCATATGCACCTATTAGCATGCATGCAGAATGCTCTCAACAATGCATATTCATATGCACAGAGGTTCACTGCTATAAAAACAGCTAAGATCCCAGGTAAGGGCAAAACAGCAAAGTCCCTATCACATTTATAATACAAGTGAAAAGGAATTACTGTATAGGGCAGGAAGAAAGGGGGAAGAGCAAGCAGAGATGCACACAGACAGGTGAGGGGAAGTAAAGTGGTAAAGAGGTAGCAAGGAAGAATTATTATTTGTGTGTGTGAGACCCAGGTGCCCATTTTATTGTGTTGTCAAGAAGAGAAGGAAAGAAAGTAAGCATGGAAAAGGTGGAGACAGGACAAGGGTATAGGGATGGCAGCAGGGAAACAAACCAACACAAAGAGCAGACATGACCATCACCAGGTATTGGAACCTGCCAGTGACACCTCCAATGGGAAGTCAACAACCCCCTCCCCCCAAGCAGAGACAGAGTACAACAGGATACCATTAATCCCTCTTGGTCATGGAATCACTTTCATTGGCCTGCAAAGAGGCAGACCTGGAGACCACCTGGGACCCAGCAGGTGATGAGAAGGCAGTTGCATAGTGCCCTGGCACTGCTGCAACACCACATCCACTGCTGTGCACAATACTGTATAAAATATGAACATAAATGGAAAAATCAAAACAAATCAACAAACAGCAGACTGAGAAGAAGTGGAAAGTGACAAAGTGAAGAACAGAAGCAGAAACAATTAGCACTAATGTCTGCTACATGGTTGGCAGTACAAAGCCTGTAGGAATAACATTCACTTAAGTATGCAATGGCAAACCAAAACATTATAGGGGCCTGACATAAACATACTACAGAACTATATATACCACAAAGGTCAAAAGTATATGCCACTAGTCACCTATTTGCAGGACAGTCACACAGACTATGAGTGGGAAACATTGAAATTGCAAAAGGCAGTGAAGCAAGGCAGAAACAGCCTCCTTACAAGTAGTGCCATCCTAAAGGAGCTTAGCAGGAAGTGGCAGAAACAGTCTACCAAATGATGACCTATATAGCATCAGGGAAATTATGCCACATAAACTACATTTCAACAATCCAAAAGGAATACAAATTGGATGCCTAAACCTAATGGTAATACCACACACTGACAAATGATGGCCATGAAATGCCAGATGTAACTGACACAGGCATGAAAAGTTGACTGGGCAATGTAAAAGTAAGTTATGGCAGGCTAACAAGGGCATTATGCATTAACATTAGGGTGGAAGCATGGGACATGGCTCTCAAAGTCAGATCATGATGAAATGGGATCCTAGGCAGTGTGAAGGGCCATGGCCTCTTCAGCCATACTGATATCCCCTTTACTGATCGATTTCTTCCCAATTACAATAAAATAATGTCTAAATAGTGTTCAGTTATCCAGTGTGTGCTCTCTCTCTCTCTATATATATATATATATATATATATATATATATATATATATATATATATATATATATATATGCATATTTATTACAACCAGCCTCTGAATAGGAACTTTGGCAAATGATAGGAGAGATGGAATGCAAAACTGTAGTTATATGGGATGAAACTGAATACAGAAAAGACAGTTGTTGTGTGAGCAAATGGGGAAATCAGAAGAAGATGAAATTTGAGGTAGAAGGGAAAACAATGGCACAGGTTAAAAGCTTCTAATATCTGTGAGTGGTGACTGAGGACAAGGATATCCTGAATGAGGTGGTTAAAGCTGGACTCAGAGGGACTACGGCTAAGTGGCATAGAGTTTCATGGGCACTATGTAACAAAAGAGTGCCAAAGAAGCTGAAAAGTAAGGTGGACAAAACAATGGTGTGACAGGTACTTCTATGTGATACTGACACCTGGGCAGTGAAGGCAGAACAGTTGAGGAATCTAGAAATGATGGAGATGATGTGCCTGAGAAAGGAGCTAGGAAGAACACAGTCGAACAGATGGACAAATGATGACATCACAGCAGAACCTAAAGTGGCGCCATTTGCATACAATGCTGAAGGATAACAGATTCCAGTGGTTTGGGCATGTATGCAGGAAAGCAGAAGATGAATTGGCGAAAAAGATTTGTGAGAGGCAAGAAGAAAGCAAGAGGAAATGAAAATGTCCATAACGTAATAGGTGGATTGAATGAGAGAAGACCTGCGGCATTTAGGCATGACTGACAAAGAAGGTAGGAGAGGGGATCTGAATCGAGAGAGGTGGCAATACCTGATGCAACACCACAACCCCATGCAGCAAATGAAAAGAAAGGGTTGCTGTTGCTGCTGCTGATGATATACAATTATATTTATATTTCATGCCATATTCAGGTGGCTATGAAATTATAATGATGAAGTGACAGGTTCATGCAAAAAAAATACAGTAAAGGTAGCTTTATCGCCTTTCTTATACAAACTGTTTGCATCAGAGGAATCTGCAATACATCAGTAAGCAGAACTTCAAAAATGTCATACCCCATTGCCAAAGCATGAGGTACAATTTTTGTTATTTAAGTGCTGCTGCTGGCATGTTGCTCAGTTGCAGACATTTTTCTAATAGTAATTTCTCTTCACTTGACATAGAGGTACTCGGGTACCTGAGCTGACAGGAAGGACATGAAGAGTCTTTGTGATCTCCGAAAAGGATATGTAAGCTGATCCCAAGTTTGCTTTGCACTAAATGTAAGGATTAGCAAAATTACTGAAATCCAGCTTTTTTTTTAAACAGTAATGTATATTAAAATTAATTACAAATAATCAGTAATGATGAATACGAAACACTAAATGTAAGCTGGAAATTAGAATTTATTTATCTTTGTCTGCAAGAATAGTGGCTTACAGCATCTTAAAAATTTAAAATAAACTTTAAATATTATTTGAATATCAGGAGATGTGTCATAGGAGCACACCTTCAGAAAAATGAGGACCATCCCACAAAAGCTGTGTAAGCTAGAGATAGAAGTAAAGCACTTGGTGATCTATAGATGTTGAACACAAAAGTGTTTTCAGCAAAATGTTATGAGCAGATTTAACCACACAAGTTCTGACTATCCACAAACCAAACTACAGAAGGTTACTGTCAATAACCCAGCCAGAAGAGAATTATTTTATCTTATTTATTTATTTTTACATTTGTTTACCGGGGAAGTCAGACTGGGCTGTTGGCCCATTTTCAGCAGAGGCCAGGGGAGAAAACTCCACAGCATTATGTCAAAAAAAATTTAGAATCAAATTTAACAATTATAGAAGTGTTAAAGAGTTATAAGCATATTTATGAAGTCAATTACATGCAGTAGTGATGACCAACAATCAAATTCAGCAAGCAGTTAAACCAGATTAACATTTTAGATTATTTTTTCCAGAGTAGTATTGCCCCTTGTGACTCATACTTCTATGTTAATATTGGAGTGTAGCAGTTGAATTAATCCAGGAAGGTTAGGCACGGCTGCCATATATAGTAACATAGTAGCATTACTCATTTAAAATTTAACTTGATTTTGACCAATTTAATATGTAGATTTGGGACTGAAGCAGCATCCATCATGTGTCATGTCTTACACCAGCAGCATTTTATAGTTCTTCCTGAAAAATTGTGGTTTCTACACTCATATGGGTAACTAAGGGATGTCTGTGCAGATCAGAGCCACTCGTAAGAGGGATCAAGGATAGGGTTAGTGGTAAAGCAGTTGTCAAAGAACAGAAATTCTTCAAAAAAGAAAGAAAAAAAGATGAAAGAGAAATGAAACAACACAAATGTCTATATTACTTACAGGCACCTATTTCCATATATTCCAAAGCAGGAGTAGATTAGGCATGTCAATGAGATATACAGCAGATGGCAATTAATGGGTATGAAGGAGACTGACCTAGAGACACTGTGATTACTTATTTATTTATTTGTTTGTTTATGTTTTCAAATTCATATAATGTACTGATGTTTTCAAATTCATATAATGTACTGATACACAATCATGGAACTTAAACACCATGATGCATCAGTAACTTATACAGAATTCATTTTTAATATTAACATGAATGATAGGGTTAACAGCTTTGACTGGGCCTCCTCATTAACACAGGGCCCTTTGTATGTGCCTAGGGAGCCTTGCTCTTGGTTTGGCTCTGGCACTGGCACTGCATGCTGACAGTAGAACAGGTCGGAAGCAGTTGATGAAACCTGTGATGGAGGTGGCACTCCCACTGCCAGCCCAGTCTGCATGATCATTATATTACTGGGAATACTTTGATAGGAGGGACAGTAGAACTGTTCTACTTGACGCTACAAAGTATGTGACACAGGAAACAAAGCAAAGCTGTATGTGGTAATGAAAATAATTAGCAACACTGTACACATGGACAGTGAAGCAGATGACTAGGAGTTATGAAGGTATAACATCAATTCTACATACTTACCTCAATGCCTCAACAGGATTGCTTGCCTTTTTGGCATACCAGCCTGTTTTCCTTGATATTATCAGATGCTACAAAAACATACAAAACAAGAAAAAACAACCTGCCTATGAACACCAATAACTGCATATATCTATACAAGATTGCCAACCTATGTTGAAGCAGTTACCAGTTACTCACATTCTTCTTGCAGCACTCTTGCTCTCTCTCACTCACTCTCTCTCTCTCTCTCTCTCTCTCTCTATCTCTCTCACTCTCCATAACATCTTCTTCCCATTGGCAGAGAGAACAGGGTGACACTGCTTCAGGGCACTCTGACTATGTCTGCATTTCTTAGCAAAGTGGGTGATGCTAGTGGCATCACAAACCACCCTGGCAATACAGTGCCAGTAATCCACTTTGTATTAGTGGCCCTCATAGGAGTTCCTCGGAAGTCAGTTGCAATGGTGTTGATGCAGGAAATGTCAAAGTATTTTTGTCTCCTACCTGTGGAAGCCCTTCCAAATTGAGTCCCTGCAGAAGCTCTGTCCACTTCATGGATGAAAACGGTAATGCATTTGCACTGATGCATACAGTGTGAACCATGGGATATACACTGATAAGCATCTGTTTACATCTTTTGTGGAAAGAATGCCCAGGCCATTGACAGGTAGGGTGAGTAACTGTATAAATGCAAGACACTTTTATTGTTGGAGGGTTGCTCCACAAATGCCTACAGACAGAGTGATGGGAACCACAGTGAGGGTTGCAGTTTTAAATGGGAGAAGACAGGGAGCTGATGCAGGCAGCATCAGTTGATCAGATGAATGGCTGTGATGCTGTGTGAGGTGTACTATGTCCTATGGTAGGCAGTTCATACAGAGATGGATGTTTGCAATGCACAAAGTCTGCGCCTGTGGGTCAGATATGGTACATAGTGAGTGAGGTGTAGTGGGATGGGAAAGGCACACTGGATAACTAATACTGGGTGGTTGAGTCATGTGATTGTTATGCTTTCTTGGGCATAACAAGTGTATGCTGATGAAAGTGTGCAAGTAACAACACAATTTATCTCCATGCTGCCTTGCAGGCCTGCCTGGGGGAATAATCATGTGATAATGAAGTATGGTAGATGTGATACCTTCCTGTGGAATAGCTACCATGACAGAAGGTGCTGAGCATAACATGTGCATGGCCACTTACCAAAGCTGCATGACCATATTGACAGGTAGACACATGGTGCCTAAAAGGGGTGGACGCGGTGGTCATAGGTTAGGGTCATAGATTAGTACTAGGCTAACTCACTATGTAGGCTGTTATAAGCCTAGCCAACTACCCCACATCAGAATCAAACCCTGCACCTTGTGTCTATAAGGTTAACACTTTAACCATTATGCCAACCTCCCACCCAGCGGTTAGCATTGCCGCTTCACAGTAAGAGGTTCTCCAGATCGATCCTGGGCTGGGGTGCCTTCTATGTGGAGTCTGCATGTCCTCCCTGTGGTTGTGTGGATTTCCTCAAGGTCCTCTGGTTTCCTCCCACATCCCAAAGACATGCTGTAGGTGGATTGGACACTTTAAATTGGCCCTAGGCGTGAGTGCGTGCATGTGTGTGCCTTCTGTGGAAGGTTGGGTGCTGGGCTGGCAACTCAACACCATAAAACTCCACTGCCAATCATGAGCAGATAGGTGATCCACTGTGACGACCCCAAATTCTCCAAGACAGAGACTGATATGCTACTGCAGGTATTATTTGGGTGGTAGATACTGAGCAAACACAAAAGTGACTGGGTCTTCTGGGAAGATGTCTGGCATAAACTGGTGATGGATGTTAATACAGTTGGTAGCAGAGACAGGGAAGTCTATTAGGTCTGTTGCAGAAGCCAACAGTATTGTCCTGAATGCCCACAGAGAGGCCTATGCCATTGCAAGGAGTGGAACTAACTAACATGAATATGGGTCAACTGTCACAGTCCACTCTCACTGCCCCCAGAAAAGTTCCTGTTGTCCCTGTTTGGAGATAGTGAAAGGACACTGATTCCTAGCATAGACCTGGATGTGGGATCTGAACTACATGTACTACCTTATGTCTCAGTTGGGGATATACCAGACTGGCATTTCCTTTTGTCAGTAATATGTTTTTGTATCACACCAGTGCTATGAAATAAAGGATGCCCAAGATCACCATATCTCCTCTACAGACATATCTAGGATGCATGCACAAAGGCATATCACACAAGGTTTGTTTGTCCCCATTCTGTACATAATCATTGTCTGCACAGTTGCTGTAGCATCAGAAAGTGGCATTGTCTCGTATAAGCAGTGATACAGTGATTGTCTGTCTGCCTTCTCAGGTACTACAGTCATGGGATCCTCAATGATAGAATAAGAAATGTCTGATGTCAGTGCAGCATCAGACAGTGATGATGATGATGATGATGATGATGATGATGATGATGATGGTGGCAGTCTTAGACTAACACAGTCTGAGGACAAAGTGCCACTGTTAGCAATGGCAACTGTAGAGATCACAGTACCACCCATGTGCATTGACACTGCTCTGTTGCCTATGGAATCTGCCTCCACATCTCCAGAGTATGTGGAAAGACACTAGTACCTGGCATTCCTATACATGCAGCACCCTCATCATATGCCATCTTGCCAGAAGTGGGCCACCACAGAACATGAGAAGAGAAGTGGGAGTGGTGGGTTTGTAGCCATCAGGGGCACAGGTCACCATCATTGCCTGAACTAGCTACCACAATGAGCAAATGAGGCACTGAGAATTTATCCAGGTACTGACAGATGCCACCACCATGGCAGAGATGATAGATGCTCATCATGCCTTAGCTATATGGGCTATATCCTGCCAAAGATATAACAGATGGCCATCTTCCAAAGCATCGGGGCACCTTCTTTTCATCCAAACTGTCAGGCAGCTAGTGCAAACTGACTAAAAGATAAGTCTGGACTCAAAGCCCTTCAGAACTTTATTATTGCCAAAGAGTATGCTCCCCTGAGTCTTTCCAGGAACAACAGTCAGCTTGTGCCTTCCTTCACTGTGCAGATACATTCCCTTTGGGAAAAAAAACTTCCATTTTCTTAATTTTGTTGATGCTTTATTACTTTCCCCTTCAGGAAAGTTATTTTAAACCTAAGGGTGTTGAGCTTTAATGGATTGTCTCAAGACTGTAGTGTAACTTTAAATGCAGCCATTCTTTTTCTGTCAGTTTAAAAGTGGTATAAAGTAAATGAAAACATATTTTCTGTGGAGTAATTATGTTTGCTTTACGTTTGTGGGGCTAGCATAGTGTATTAAATGCTTTTTACTGTGTTTTTGTGTCAAAACATAAGTTTTGTGGACTGGAATTGTTTTTTGGCAATTCCAGCTTGTTTTCTGTGGGAATAAGCCACCATTTTCAGCATGACCATGGGACAGACTACCATTCTCATGATCAGTCATTCTTCCCACTACAAAAAGGAAAAAATAAGCAAACAGCCTTTGATACCACAGCAGACTAGCAATTTACCTCAGCCACAGGTGGGCGACTCTGCTGTGGCCATTTGTTGCACCTCAGATCACTCATCATTTAACCCAGATCCCTCTGGTGTAGCACCTACACCCACTATGGACTAGGGGTTAGCCCACATCCTCTTTGGCTGTTGAGGTCCCCTTAGTTGGCAAGGGAGAGCCACTGTTGTCGGTCCTGGGAGAGGGAACAAGGAAGGTTTCCCTGTTGTGTCAGAATGCTGTAATCATCCCTGGGGAAGCTGATGCTGCTATTGCAACATGGTTGGACCCATTTTTCATGTCAAAAAGAAAGAAAAAAAACAGGCATTTATCATCTACTCCTCAATTTTCTTTGGATTGGAGTAGTTCACTGGGTCTTGCTCAGGGTTTAATTACGGTTATTGATCCTTCTTGTAAAGTAGTTTTTGATAAAAGAAACAGGGATTCCTCTTTTCTTGAAGAGATTCAAAATTCTGAATCTGAGCAGGAAGATACAGAGACAGATACAACTTTATTTTTCCTCAGATTTCTTATTCAAACTCAGAGTAAAGCTCAGTTTCTGATTTTTTCCTGGGGCGGGGGTGTCTCTTTCTTTGCGGCTATTGCTAAAATGTGCCAGTGTTGTCAGTGGGAAAACACTGAGGTTTCTCAGTCCCTCAGAAAATACTATAAGTTGTTAGAGAAGGATTTTTTGGAACCTACACCCATTCCTCCTGTTCTATCTGCTTTAGAGGATGTGTGTTGCTGCCTGCAATTTTCCTGATAGTCAATCAGTTAACCATAAAAAGGCAGCTAGGATGTATAAAGTTCCTCAGACTTTTAAATTATTATACACTTTTCTGAAACCTGCCCCAGTAGCTATAACTTGCTAAACACTTTGTTAATTGCAAACATACTCTTTCTGAAAAAGATGGGAAGTTGTTAATAGGTATGGGGGGGTGTACTTCTGAAACTTTGGTTTTCAAAATTTTGAATTGTCAGGCTCATATGTTAAGATTTGTTCTAACTAATTGTGAAAGTATGAGGAATATTTTAGCTGCAGTTTATTCTTATGAGGAAAAATCTGCTTCAAAAAACTTAGTTTCTTCTTTTGCACAGGCCACTACTCATTGTTTGCAGTGGGTGCATGACTCTGTTGATACTGCTTCCAGGGCTATGGCCACTGCTACTCTTTTGAGGAGGTTTATATAGCTGCATTCTCAGAACCTTCCAGATGATGTTAAAATGTGATTTTCATACTTTCTTGGATAGAGGTTTAGTGTTTGGCCCCTCTGCAAGCTGATCTAATGGATCTCTAACATTTTCAACCCTTCTTTTCCATAATTTCCAGGGAATTTTCTATCACCTTATCCAATTTTGCAAAAAAAGAGAATAAACAGTCTCACCAAAATACAAGTAAATGGACATTTAAGAAATAGCAAGGAGGTTCCAAAATGAAGTCTCAAACCTCCCAAAACCAAGGACAGTCCAACAAGTCTGAATGACTATTCAAAAGACTTTGTGACCCCCTCCCACCCTGGCCACTTTTTTCTTCCAGAAAGTTTGAATCTCCATTTTTCTCTTTGGCAACAGACAATTTCAGACACATGGGTTCTGAAAATTTTTCATCAGTGTTACAGATGGCAGCAGGAGGAAATTCCTCCTTTCTAGGGTGGTCATTCCTCATCCTCCTGATCAGACTTTGTTTCCACCATTTTTTCATAACATGGTGTCCCAAGGAGTAACAACATCAGTTCCTTCATCCCAGGTGATGAGGGTTTTTACTTAAGGATGTTCTTTGTGCTAAAGAAAGAAAATTATTAGAGACCAGTTCTGGATCTTTCTTTTCTAAAACTGCTTCAGGTTGTGAAGTGACACCATTTTGAATTTGGGCACAATTTAAAAGATGATCATCATTACATCCCTATTCATCCAAACTTCAGATGTTTCTTATGGTTTTATGTGTCTGGATCACATTATCAGTTGTCTGCCTTACCCTTTGGACTATTCACTGTACCATGAGTGTTCACAATGTGTCTAGCTTCAGTTATAGCCCATTTCAGGCTACAGGTTATCCATATCTTTCCATATATAGATAACTTGCTTATCTTTGCAGTATCTTCTTCAGCAGGAATCTCCCTCTTGGGTGACAGATCCCTTACAAAAGCTGGGATTCCAACAGAACATTCAAACGTCTTTCTTGACTCTTCACACAGAATTGTGTTCCTGAAATGTCAGCTAGAAACCTCATTTCAAAGAGCTTTTCTTCCAAAGAAAAATAAATAGATCGTTATCTAGATCTACTTCTAGGTTTTTCAACCCACACTTTGGTTACTATGAGAAAATACCCAGGATTTTAGATCTCTTGGCATCCATGATTCCCATGATACCATGGCAAAATTCTACATGAGAAAGATACAGTGATATATGAAATCTCTTTGGTTCCAGCATGAACACCATCTATCTTTTCAAATCCTAGTGCTGGGATTTGTCAGAAGAGGAATCATGTGGTGGAGACAACATATATCCTTAATTCCATCCTTAATTCCAGGTTTCCTCTCCTCCCTCTGCTCTGTAGCTGTCAGTCATCACAGAGGTTTCAGACTTTGCTTGGGGGAGCAGTTTTAGGAAGAATAAAAGTTCAGGGGGTGTGGGCCACCAAGGACAGGTAGAAGCAAATAGATATCAAGGAGATGCTTGCCCTGATTAAGGCAATCAATGCTCTCTGAATCATCTTTGATCCCCAGGACCTCTTCAAGTGGTTACAGACAATATCACAGTCATGTGATAGATCAACAAGCAAGGGGAACCAGGTTGAATCTCCTTTGCAGATTAGCCATTTTAGCTTTGGATATAGCTTTGCAGTGCAGTCTCACTCTACAGGCATCCTACATTCTATCAGAGCATAACTGTGTGGCAGATAAGCTGACCAGGCCTGGAGAAGACCCTCATGAATGCAGCCTAGATCAAAGGGTCTTCCAAGATTTGATCCATCTGTGGGGAGGTCCTCAAGTAGACATCTTTGCTTCCTCTCTGAACACTCAACTGGCAAGATTATTTTCCAGGACTCCATGCTAAAAGGCATGGAAACCAGATACCTTTCCTTTCCTTGGACAGGTGTGCTCTTGTATGCCTTTCACCCTTTCCACTAATATCTAGAACATGTCTAAAGATTCAGAAGGAAGGCACCAAAATCACTGTGGTGACTCCCTTCTGACACAGGCAACATGGTTCCCTCTTTTTTCAAAATGGTTAGGGGCAATTACCACAAGCTTCCTTGTGGACTGGATCTATTCAAACAAGAACAGGGGTGTTTTATACACCCCATTAATCAACTTCAGCTGACAGACTGGATGGTAGAGTTTTAATTCCTTTTAGGCACCTGTTTACTGAGGATATGCAGCAGGTACTAATGAAGGCAAGAAAGCCTGCTACTAGAAAATCATATGTTAACAAATGGAAAAGGTTTTCTAGTTGGTGCCAACAACATAACCAGTACTAATTCAGGGATAGTTTTTGTCTAGGTCTACAATATTTGTGAGCATTACTATCCTATGGCTTTTCTTATTCTTGTATCAAGGTTCATTACTTGGCCATTTCAGGATGTCTGTCCATGGATTCTCCTCTTTTAATGCCATCTCATGTCAAAATGTTCTTGAAAGTGTTTTTGCAAAAGAAGCTTCCAAGAAAAGCAGTGCTCCCACCTTGTGATCTTAATTTTGTGTTAGAGGAGCTAACACTGGCTGATTTTAGTTTTTTAACATGGAAGACAGTTTTACTGATTGTGTTGACATCTGTAAGAAGTGTGTCTGAGTTGCAAGCTTGTATGATGAGTCAACCCTATCTCATTTTCCATAGAGACAGGGTTTCTTTGAGAACTAGTCCTTCTTTTATGCTTAAAGTGGTATCCAAGTTTACTTTAAGCCTAACTATCCATCTACCCATTTTCGTTTCTGAACCTAAAAATAAGGGAGAAAGGATTCTCCACATCATAGATGTTCACAGACAACTCATATGCTGTCTTGACAGAACTAAATTCGTAAGATCAATTGTTCATTTCTTGTGAAGATAAGAAGAAGAGACAACCTGTGTCAAAACAGACTATTTCAAAAGGGTTGTCTAAAGCTATTACCTTTTGTTTTACTCATAATAAAAAAATATTCCAAGCAGGGTCAACGTACACTCTACCAAAGTATTGGCTTCATCTATGGCTTTTTGGAAAGGATTGGATTCTGGAAGTATTTTAGAAGCTGCTACTTGGTCCTATGTAAATACTTTTACAAAGAGCTACAAGCTTATTCATTCTCTAGGTCAGAATCAAGCTTTGTTAGAATCATTCTCCAGAGGCTCCTGGACTTTTTTTTTCCTACTTCCCAAATGTATTTAGGTAAGGCAATATATCCATATAGCTAAGGCTACTGCAGCAATGATCAATATGATGAACATAGTGCAGTTGTGTAAGTTAAACTTCCCATAACAGCAGATGTTTGAATGATCAGTCATCTAGTGACTGTGCTATCCCTCCATTCTACATGTTTCTTTGTGTGTTTTTTATGCCAGTGTGTGAACATTATTTTTTTTTATTTGTTCTAAGCATTGTCCTTTCATGGCTCAGCCTCCCTGTCTCTGCTGTCAGGAAAGCTCTGAAGGGATTTGCACCCAAACTTGTCTTTTAGACAGCTCTGCTCAAGCTGTCAGACAGTTTGTGCTCCTGGAAGGTGCACAGAAGCTTTGGAAGCTGGCTAGCTGTAACATCCTTAGCAGGAAAAACCTGTATGGCTAATGCGACTACCACAGTGATCATTCAAATATCAACTGTTATGGCAAGGTTAACATGCACAACTGTGCTTTGCATCTATTGCCACCATGGAGCCATCATTGTCCACATAATATGGCCAATACCATCCCTAAGGCAACCTCTAATCTGTCTTCACCGTAGGTACCGCATGCAGGTCATGTAGGTCAAAGTCACATTTTTCTGCCTCCATCACACCACACTCTAGTGCTAAGCCTAATGCAGCATTGCACAGCTGCTTGCACTGAGGTATCCAACGTGGTCCTGCACATGACTTGGCCAAGTAGTCATAGTCTTGTGGTTCACCTTTATCTTTGCTGGTGGGTGTTTGTGCCATTGCCATTCATGGGAGGGATTTAACTCATAGCTAGGACTGTTCACAGTCTGTATAGTTCTCACCTGGGGTTCCATAACACCTGTTACAGACACATGTACACTGTCTAATCTACAGGAGCTGTGCAATCTGGAGCCCATGCTGAGTGAGTATCCATTACATCTGGACACCTACCCTCCTCAGGAAGCGTTAGCTCCTCCCTGTGCAGTATATCCAACTACCCCACTCTCCCAGCTGTACCACATTCTCCTTTCCACATTCCTAGACCTCCTGTCCATCAGTGTGACAATTTCTGGTCCAGTCACGGTATCACTATCCACCTGTACATATCATGATAACTGTGCCCTGCTCTTACTACTAGGTTACATTGGTAAGTAATCTCTGATAGACAGCATAGGCACTCAATGCACTGTTCAACATAGTCTGGGTGTAGAATTGTATCAGTTTTAATCTTTGTTCTGCCTAATCTGGTCCGCAGTTGTGAACCAGATGCTTCTGCTTTGTCAGCATACTGTGTCTGCCCCTGCCTTACATAGACTTCCGCTCTAGATGGTTCCTCTAATAGGTCCTTAACTGGCACCTCCTCTGCCACTGACTCCAGTCTGCTTCACTCTCCAATGGCAGTTCCTGCAGTAGCTGTCAGTATATCACTGTGTTGTGCAGAATTGCACTGACTACAGATATCTTGTTGCGTGTCACTGGAGCGTACTATAGTGTGCCACCAGTGAAATCCTTGTAAAAGAAGTGAACATTCATCAGTCTAACCACATGCTCAATTATATTGTGAATCTTTGAGTGTACATTGTTGCCACTCTCTTTGGTTTAAGTATCAGAGTCTTGAGCTATGGCTCCAGGGTATAACCAGCATCACAGATAAGATGCACTTGTGTGAAATCACCCCTCATAAATTTTTGATAACATTCTGATTTTATGCCAGATGTACGAATGTTGAAAACAACTGGATTGCACACCAGTACATCCTATGTCATATCCCATGTGTGGCTCACCATCTACCATTTGATGGACTATTATCTATGTAGATGAGGTAGGTCTTGATAGCAATGTGGGTACAATCAAAGGCCTGTAAAATCTCATGGAAAAGGAATCTTTTGTAGAACATTAGCATAGTAATGTTGCTTCCCACTGTGGTTCTTAGAAATCACATATGCTCCTCCCCATGAAGCACCATAACATCAAGGCAGTATTGTCATGTTTATGAGAGAGATGCAGTTATATGCTCATCGTGTTCCCTGATGGTCACTGGAAGTTCTTTGTAACAAGGACTGTCAGTGCTACTCATACTTTAGTGTCCAGAGGGATCTGTAATCCATTCATCCCATGGTATTCCATGTGAGGATGGCACATAAATATAAGCTCTCATATGGTTTCTATCCACATCATAGTGTTCAGCTAAGTACATGTTGAGAAGGCAATGTTATGTTGGGCTCATTCAGAATCTTTTGTGACACTGAGAGTGAATGATGTGTTCTGTCATGGATGTTGGCTGCATGGGTGGCTGCTTATATATAGTATTCAGCTAATATTTCAGCCACCCCTAGAATCTTGGTGTAGTCTCTGTCTTTTGTCTGTTATTCTCTAAGAAAGTATAGTGTACAAAGTCACTGGTGGACGTACATTTATGAATTGCTCCACTATGCAATTTTCCCTATTTGTCTTCAGATTTGGCTCATTTCCATAGTGTGCTTTATTTTCATGTAATTATAAGGTCATTCACCTATGACGCCCACTGTACAATTTCACCAGGTTGCATCACATACTATCTGTGTCTCGGAATTAGTCCCAACCTACGCAGTCCCGCTCATCACATAATTTAGTCTAACATGATATGCTATTCATGTCTGACTCCTTCCTTTTGTGTGACAGTTAGGTTTCTGTTAATGTATTTGAAATAATAAGTGACTTGAAGACTTCCTTCAGTTTTATATTATGTGGATTACTTACAAAAATGTGTAGTTGACACTATAATAAAAAGTTGTTTTTTACTTGTTATGATTGTTTGGTATTGCATATACTGGGATGACAACTGAAATGACTTTCTTAGCATCACCAAAATGTTTGGCATTGGATAAGAATTGCTCAGTGTTAACAAAGTTTTGCATGACAACATTGATGACTTTTGTGGCATCACAAAATGCTATTTGTTTTTCAAATAATACTGTGGAATTGATGCAGATTTGTTCTCAATCAACATTTTTTTTGCTGTTGCGAACTTTAAGAATGGATTGCCTGAAATCAAGAAAGACTTGCTCTATATCAAAAAATATTTGCATTGCATTGTCATACAATTCCTTCACACTGTCAAAGGCCTGCCTGCATGAAGAAAGACTTGTTCTATGTGAACAGATACTTATTTTTCATCAAGAGACACACACTCCGAATCAATAGTACTAAATAAACCAAAAATTATGTGCAAACCTTGAAACTGGTATGTAAAAAAAGTCAAGTAAAGAAAGAAAAGAAGAAAAGAAAAGAAAGGGGGATCTATCAAATGGTCAGAGATCGGCCAATTCCTGGAGGAGCAGGAGAGGTAGAGTACATTGATTTGGAACAAAAGCCATTTCAGGTTTCTGGTGCTGTGCCTATTACTGCTCATTTTGACTTTAATATTGACAACTGTTCTGATATGTACATTGGGCCAGAACACCACAACTTGTTTCTTAAAGGGTTTAAGTTTATAACCTCAGCCCGGGCCAATGTGGAGAGCACTCTTATAGATCTTAAACTCTTCACTAGAAAACTGAACTTTAACATTTTATTTGGAGATTCTTCAATGTCAACCCACTCTTCTAGTCACTTGAAAAGAAATAGTGTTGCAAATCCCCTCTCCTTCCTGCCCTGAATATATTTGAAAAAGCCTGTGAGGGAGAGAGATATATAAGGGGCCTGCTAGATGATAGCAGCAGGAAAGACTTTTATAATTTATCTAAGCAAGCTAGAGATATCTTATAAGTACCACAAAGGATGATAATATCAGGTGTATGAAGACTGATAAGGGTGGAGGGTTGGTGGTTATGGACAACTTGGAGTCTATTGGCAGAATGTTTACACTATTGAATGATGAATCTGTGTACAGACTTGATTAATGAGATCAACATTGCTTACGGAGCGATTAACCTAGCTCTTGATGAACTGCTGTTGTCTGATACGATGTTCCAGGGGCTATATGATTTCCTTACAGTTCATCTTCCTATCATGCCAAAAATCTTTGGGATCCTAAAAATCCATTCAAGTATATCAGACCCCCCCCCCCCCCCCCCAACGTGGCCAATTGTTGCAGCTGGAGGCTCTGTGACTGCACTACTGGCAAAATGTATTGATCAAAAACTAAAGAAACTTTGTGGTAAATTCAACCACATTATTTCTAATTATTGGGATCTGTTGCATAAGCTGAGTGGCATTGAATGTGGAGATTAATTTTTGTTGGTAACATATGACATTCAGAGCCTCTAAACCATTATCCCTAATGAGGATGGGCTCGAATGGTTTTGAGAGATGGTTACCAGATATGGATCTCTCTTGGACATTGATAACATGCTGATTTGTGATTTCATGGAATTGGTGCTGCAGAACAATTTTCTTTCATTTGAAGGAGAGTGTTAGAAGCAGTTGAAGAGTGTAGCTACGAGGGCCATATCTGCCCCGATTTTAGCCATTATGGTCTTGTTGAGATGGGAACTGGAAATGGTCTTCAAACATGGTCTCTTTTCACATTGCTTTGGATACTTTTGCTACCTGCACAGCCATTTCATAATCTGGTCTGGAAGCAGAGCCCAGTCTGATGACTTTATCATCATCACCATTCTTCAAATTTATCTACAGTGTGGATAACAGCTGTGTTAATTTCCTGGATTCTGAAATTTGAAAGAACATGAATAGAGGTTTTGTTACTTCCATGTTTAGGAAGTCAAAATTTTGTAACACTTTTTTTTGCATTTTACCAGTTGGCACCGCTTTCATCGAAAGAAAGGGGTTGTCAAGAGGCAGTTCATCAGGGTGTCTCATCTTAAATCGGATGATGAAACCTGTATTGTGCAATCTGACAAACTTAAATCTATGTTCCTGGTTTGAGGGTACCCCTGTAAAACTGGTTGATGAACTGTATCATCAGGTCCTTCATAAGACAGAAGATAAATATACACCTATTGTTAGTAAGAGTTTAAAACAAGATCTGTCTTTATTGGGTGCTGCGGGTGTGAAGCTGAACAGAGGCAAGATTTTCATTCTAACATGACTTTGCACTATTCTGTTGATGCTAAGGGCATTCTGAAAATTCTTTGCAATAGCTGTTTTTTACTTCAATGTGATGATGAGTTAATATCATTGTTTGCATCTCCACCAAGTTTCACTTTTAAAAATAAAACAAACATTAAGAAGATGTTGGAGGGGCCAGCTAGTCTGCTTTCATTCTGACAACAAAATGTGGGTGATGTACAGTGAGAGGATGTCTATTTTGCAAAATGCTGCACCTGTACTGCATTTTATGTTGGCAAGACTAAACGTGCCTTAAACAGAAGGGTTTATCAGCATCAATACAGTATTTGGAAGAAGGACAATAAGAGTGCTCTGGTATTCTTTATTTGAATGCTGCCAGTTTTCCTAGTCTAAATTAATGTGGGTCTATTGTGAGTGAATTGAAGCTAAGAGCTTCCAAATTGTAAAATGTGTTTTGTGTTTGGAGTGCACTGTACCTTTAAATGCTTTTTTTAACAGTTTTTACAGCCTTTTTAGTTACTGATTGTTTCTGGGGGTGTATGATGATGTAATTTGTACCCCCTCAGCTGACCATTTACCAGCAGAATATCTACAGACAGCTGCAGCAGCAATATCCTTTCTATGTCCACCCTTATAAATAGAACCAACACGGAAAGAACAATACCATCTATCTGGAAAGTCTCCCATATTATCCCACTCCACAAAGGAGGCAACTCAACTGAACTCTCTAACTACTGTCCAATAGCTTTACTCTCCCCTTTATCTAAAATTATGGAAAAATGTATCCACCGCCAACTACTAGACCACCTACTAAAAAATAACTTACTAGCTAACTGCCAACATGGCTTTAGGCCTCACCATAGTACCACCACAGCCCTCTTATCCTTTTCTGACTGTATTAACAATAACTGAAACAACAATACTCTGTCCTCAGCACTCTTTATTGACCTGTCAAAAGCCTTTGACATGGTCAACCATCAACTTCTCTTGAACATACTTTGTTCTCTCTCACTAGATATACAGGCTTTAACATGGTTTAAATCCTACCTTGACAATAGGCAACAGGCTGTGCTCTGGGAAAATAATCTGTCCTCTCACCTTCCTATTACCCTAGGAGTCTCTCAAGGTTCTATCCTAGGCCCTCTCCTATTCTCAATTTTCATAAATGATCTCAATTTGATCATTCCTCAAGCTACATGTATCCAATATGCTGATGACTCCACACTAATATGCTCAGCTACCTCTACATCTCAACTTCAGGCCACTACCCAAACAGTGCTCAACAGCATAGAAAGATGGTTCTTACAGCATAGCCTCCTCCTGAATCCTAAAAAAACAAAACTACTACTCTTCACTCCCACGCAAAAGTCCCCCCCAATTCACTTCACAATCATATCCAATGATGGTATCATTATATCTCCTGACCCAACTACCAAGCTCTTAGGGGTTACTATAGACCATAATATTAGCTTTGACATACATATTAACACTACAATAAAAACAGTGAACAGAAAATTAGGCTGCCTTTATAGGATTAAACCCTTCCTTATTCCAACAGCTAGAACAACTATTGCCCTCACCCATCTAATTTCCACCCTCCTCTATACCTGTCCCATCTATACCAATCTGTCAAGAAGCAACCTTAACAAACTAACTACCTCCTACAACAATATTGCCAGATTTGCTACTGGTTCCTTATTTAGAACTCACCACTGTCAAAACCTAAAACAACTAGGATGGCTAGAACTTCATAATCAACTCCAAATTAAACAACTTATTATTGCCTGTGTAGCGACATGCGTGAATGGGCGTTCCTTTGTTGAAGGTTGTGCGTTAGGCCCGGCAAGCCAGTATGTAAAAATCTACTGCCAATCATTAGCGGACCGGAGTTCCGCTGTGGTGACCCCTAACCGGGAAAAGCCAAAAGACACAAACAAACAATTATCGCCCATAATATCCTCTATCTTCCAAAAAATTCTATACTTACTAGCCTTCTTACCCCCTATAGTAATTTGACAACCCTTCACTCAGCCAATAAAGTACTGGTATCCACAGTCAAATCCAAAAATAAGGCCGGTGACTCTCTGTTTGCCAACACTGTTGGCAAATCCTGGAACCTCCTTCCCCTTGAACTCTCATCTCTCTCCTCAGTAAAAATGTTCAAAAAACAACTCAAACAACACCTTTGTAACCACTGGTTATGCCCATGTAGTAACCCAGACTAATCTTACCACCACTTTCTCTGTAGCCTTCCCACATTACCATTTGCATTTGGATTCCTACTCTCTCCATGCCTCATACAGTAGTCTCACCTTTACTTTATTTTAGTATTTTTGCAGTTGCACTCTCATACCCTTTTTTTCTAATTCTGTACTTCCTTAGCAAGTAGCAGTAATCTATTCAACACATACAAGCATCCATATAAACTTTCTTTTTACTTACTACCACTTGCTTCCCTTTAAGTTGCTATGCTATTATAGGATAAATGATATAACTCTGCTAAATACTGCTCCCTGAGCTACTTTATCTATTTGTGTTTTTTTCTTTACCTCTCTTTCTTTTTGTGTGACACTTTAAAATAGTTTGTTGCTCTAACTGTTTCTTATCCTCTGCTCCTTTAATAATAATATTTGTCTATATAAAATGAATATTCTTCAGCTCAAAATAGTACTGTACCTTAAGTTGTTACATAATTATTTATCTGTACCTGAAGTTGTAAATATTTGCTTATGTGGAGCTTTTCTCCCCGGGCCTCTACTGAAAATGGACATATATCCAGTTAGACTAGCCAGGTCAACAAATGTAAAATAAAAAATAAAATAAATAAATAATAAGAATGATTCATTTCCCTGTATGACATAGTTCTGAAGAAGTCATAAAGACAAATGCACTTAACTGTGTTGTTTTAACCTATTAAATACTCCGGTAGTTGACTCATGGCTTCCTGGTTGTTTGTTCTTTCCTTAACATTACTAACTAAAAATTAGCAACACTGTATTTAGGACTGTGAAACACTTGCTCATTGTCACCAGAAATGTAGGTGTCATAATCAAGAACTTCTTTATCTTCAACAAAGCTATGTTCACCCTTAACATTGACTAGCCTGCCATCACCAAAGAATTGTTCATCGTTATTAAATCTTTGGTATCAGCAAATACTTGTTCAGCATTAACTAAATACTTGCCTTCTACCAAAAAAGAATGGTTTGTGGTCAACAAATACATTTAGTGTGCCCCAAAATTTGTTCTTCATTGCCATTATTGATAAAGGCAAGGATTCACTAAAACTCCTAAATACTCAGACTAATTGCTCAGCACAGATTGGACAATTAGCACAAAAGTGAGAAAATGTGATTCAGGGACAGGTATAGCTGCAGTGAATAAGACCTCATGACCAGCTCATTAGCATGTCGCTGAATCAAGCAATGTAATGACAGACCTTGATATTCTGGTAGCAGCCCACACAGTGTTAACAAAAGCACCTCCAACAACACACTCACATGCACATGCACACACACACACACACACACACACACACACACACACACACACACACACACACACACACATGCATGCACACATGCACACACACACACACACACACACACACACACACACACACACACACACACACACACACACACACACACACATGCACTCGCATACATGCACCCACGCACACATGCACGCACACACACTCACACATCACACACACATCTTTGCTGAACATAATTGCATTTCAAGTACTCCCATACAAGTGAATGGGTGACTTTTTCCTCCAATAGTAACATTTTATTTGGTGGAGAGAGTCACTGAATCACTCCACCAAGAAAACTGGAAGCCACAGACATTCTGGGGAAAAGGATACAGCTAACTAATACGAGCCCCTCCTCCCACCTTCTGCATTAGCATACAGGCTCTTCATTAGGATGCAGAATTGCCCTTTATTAGCATACAGCATAGACTTTCATTAGCATGCAGTATTGCCCTTGAGACCCCTCTCTCTTTCTTTCTCTGTACCGAGGCCCCAATAAAAAGGAAACCTCAGCTGTAAGCCAGTTTCTGAATTCAAAGGGCTTAGCAGAATGTTAAGGCTTCCACATTGCAATATGTCTTTCTTATACCATGAAAATACTTATTTGGTATCACCAAAAACTTTTTTAATTTCAACAGAGACTTGTTCAGCACCAGGAAGGGCTCCCTGGCATATCTACAGACTTGTTCTGCATTAGCAAAGTCTTGTAAAGCACTGACAAAAAATGCATTTGATATTAGCATGGACATGTTCTGTATCAGACATCTGCTTGTCATCAACAAAGATTTGTTTCACAGCAATACATATTTTGTTTTATACTGGCAAGATGTTTGCCTTCAGCTAATGATACAATTTGAGCAAAATGAGTCTAAGGTTTTAAATATTGCAAATCCATGTACATCAACAAATGGTATAATGATCAGCCTGGAAACAGAGCATAATATGAGTCAATGGAAAGTAAATGAATAAAGATATTTTCTTTCAGGGTAATTCTGTGTAAAAATTGGATGACTTTTGTCCATTCTTTCTTTGGAAGAGTGCAATTACTTTTAAACCAAAAACTAAGCAATTATGGAGATTAACAAATTGCAGAGGATTACATTACTGCACAGGTAAAACCCTCTAGCATTTCCAGTATTACATATGTGTATCACCTCAGAAATGAACCATCTTCTCTGCTAAATATATATGTATTTAATATGGTGGAAACTGTGCAGTATTATTGATACCTGAAAACAGAAGCACCAAAGTGCTGCTTTTTATCAGCGCCTTGAGACTTGACTTTACGTTTTTATTGTAGTAAAATAGTTGTAGTAAAATAGTCAGCACCTGAAGCAGAATAGCATGGGTATTCAAATAAGCAACAACATCCTTATATGTCCTGCATTTTCTAAATAGTTTCTGATGGGTTTACATCTATGAATGATGTACTTAGTAGTAGGAAGCTGTCAATGAAACAAAAGATAACATAAAATACACATGAATGTATACAAAACACTTAATATGTCCTAAAATACTAAAAGCATGTCTGCATGCATTCTGCTTTAACAAACACTCCTTTTACATAGTTATAATTACCAGACTATACAGTAAGTGTGCCACATAAAAAAATTCAAAATCTCATCATATAAAACTCCCAGATATGCTCTGAGTTAGTGCAAAATGACAAAAAATACACTGAGCCCACAGACATTGCCAACATCCTGGCAGACAGGTTCAGTGCAAGCCCCCCCCCCCCCAAATGAGCAAATGACTATCCCAACAGAGTGCAGCCTCCCTGACATCACAGATGCACAGGTGAGAGCTGCCCTCTCCAAAGCAAAAAACACAGCATCAATGGGACTGGACGGTGTCCCGGGTTGCGTTTTACATGAGCTCCAAGAAGAACTGAACCCTCACTTAAAATCACTGTTCAGTCTCAGCCTTACAACAGGATATGTGCCCAAAGAATGGCGTACAGCAACAGTGGTTCCACTCCATAAAGGTGGTGCCACAACGGACCCCGGAAACTATCGCCCTATAAGCCTAACTAGCCTGGTCTGCAAAGCTATGGAGCGTATCATCATGGAACTCATAAACAAAGACATTGGGAACCTCCAAACACTGGATCCTACCCAATTCAGCTTTGTTAAGGGCCGATCTTGCCTCTTGAACCTGGTCAATTTCTTTGAAACAGTCACCAAGGCCATAGATGGAGGGAAGATAGTCCACACAGCCTACCTTGACCTTGCAAAAGCCTTCGACACAATACCCCACTCGGGCATCATAAATAAGCTCACCAGCTTAAATATCAACCCTTATTTCACAAGATGGGTTGCAAACTGGCTTAGGAATAGAACCCACATGGTTAGAATTGCAGTTGCCATGTCAGACTCTAGACCAGTTACAAGTGGCATCCCACAAGGCTCAGTCCTGGGACTTCTCTTGTTTGGTATATATTTCTCTGAGGTACAGGCTAACACAGGAGGACTATGGCTGGCAAAGTTTGCAGATGACTGCAAACTGGGGGCCATAATTGACTCACCGGCTGACACAAGCATCCTCCAAAAAGGTCTCACAGAGACAGATAACTGGTGCCAGAGCCATGGCCTAAAGCTAAATGCCAAAAAGTGCATAGTCATCCCGTTTGGGAAAAACAAAGTGCCCACAAATTACCACATAGGTGGTAATCCATTAAGTACGGAAGAAGTAGTTAGGGATTTGGGGACCCAAGTAGATTGCCAAAGTGGTTAGAAAGACATTCTATATAGCCCACCTTATCACGAAGGGGTTCACATCTAGATCAAGAGAGGTCATTGTACCCCCTCTACTCATCACTCATCAGGCCCATAATTGAATGCAATGCCCCATTTGGGATGTACCTTACCCGACACCTGCTACAACTAGAAAGACCCCAAAAGTACCTCACCAAGAGGATCAAGGAACTCAAACAGATGCCCTACATAGTTAGGCTAAAGAAACTCCAGCTCTACTCAGTTGCTTACCGCCTACTCAGATGCGATCTGTGCCTGACGTATAAAGCCATGTACAACCCAGAATTAATGGACATGCTCCTCCTCAAGAAATCCAAATCCATCAGAACTACACGCTCCAGTGACTTAAACCTCAGCAAAGAAATAAATAGAACATGCTGGAGGGACAGATTCATATCCCAGAGGCTCCCCTCACTCTGGAACAAAATCCCAGTCCATGTCAGACAGAGCCCCTCAATAACCCTCTTCAAGAAGAATCTTGACGTTTGGATGGGAGATCGTAAATTTACCCCTGGGATCTCTTCTGTGTCACTGCTAGACAGAGGCATGGTAAACTAAACTTAAATGGGCTATCTTCTGTGACCTACTATACAGAGGCACAGTCAACTAATCTAAGAAGGGTGGCGAAAGCCAAACACACTCTGGCTAGGCTTGTAAATGCCCTAGGGCAGATAGCCTAGTATGAACCTATGAACCTATAAAAGCATATCCAATTACTGCTTTCTTATCTTGAAATGAAATTGCATAAAAGTACTTTTTAAGAATGTCTCGCCACTGCATTTTACATTTCAAATTCAGCATACAGTTTATATTAGAGGAGTAACAGACTTCTACAGGTGAATCATTGTATTGAGTAACAGAGTTCAACAGGTGAAGAATTGTGTTGAGTAACAGACTTCAACAGGTGAAACATTGTGTTAAGTAACAGACTTCAACAGGTGAAGCATTGTGTTAAGTAACAGACTTCAACAGGTGAAGCATTGTGTTAACTGCATTCAGATGGTGCAGTAATTAGTCCTATTGTCTTATAGCTCTTGATTTTCTAGTTCAGTTCTTCTTAAGGTGGCTTCTGTGTAGAGCCTGCATACCCTCCATGTGTCAATGGCTACTGTCAACAGGCATTCTCATTTCTTCCCATATCCCAAAGACTTACTGTGTGTGTGTGTGTGTGTGTGTGTGTGTGTGTGTGTGTGTGTGTGTGTGTGTGTGTGTGTGTGTGTGTGAGTGTGTGTGTGTGTGCTCGCGCATGTGCACATGCGCCCTTCATTAGTATGCACGCGCATACATGTGTGTATTTATTTGCATCCTGTGAATTAATGCCCTGTTCAGGATTACCTTCACTGACTTTACCCACAAAGAGCCAGGATACATTTCAGCTCCATAGTAGTCCTCAACTGGAATAAGTGGATAATCAAAGGAAAAATGAATGAATCCATGAATACTACAAACACTAGCATGTTCAGCTGTTCTTGTCATGGTCACATATCAGTACTTGTTAATACACTGATTTAAATGTTAAAGAATTAATTCTAGAGTTAACTGAATTCTGAAGCAGAAATGCAAAGTCAAGGGAACTGTTAAACAATGCTGTGGTGCTTCTGTTTTTGGACAAAATATTAATGACACTACCCTCTTAATATTAACAAAGGAAAAAAAAAAGGATTATCTGGATGGCTTTTATCCTGTTAACATCAAATGTAGTGTTTGCATGGTTATGATAGTGAGTTACCTGTGTCTCACCTTTTTCACATGTAGGTATGTTTATAAAAACAATAAATATTTCAGGGAATGAAGTAGTGTTGATGTGTGAGGAAAGAATTAAATGCCACTTGTATTTAATATTTTATCTTTGCAAAAGAGTTTTATATATATATATATATATATATATATATATATATACAGCTTAGAATTAGTATTTTTAATTTAAAAAGACCTTTTCACAGAAATATCTGCCTGAATTTGTTCCATAAACAGCTTTTTTTGGTGTTTCCAGGCTAAATTAAATTAAATGTAGATAAGCTATTTAACATCATAAAATAATAAAAACATCAATATTTTACAGTAAAAATACAAAGTGATCCTACAGAAATCCCATTTTACTTGTTAATGATTCAATAACCAATCATTCATCTCATTTATTACATTTTGACAGGGAGACTATTAACGCTCCCACACGTGATAAATGGACAGCTTAAGTGTAGAAGGAATTTATTTATTCATTAATTGCTTTTGTTTACTAGGAAAGTCAGATTTGACCTAAATAGCCCTTTTCCAGTAGAGGTCTGGGTAGAAAAGTGCCAACACAATAAAAATAGCTGCGTACAGCATGGCCAACATAATAACATTTAAGATTATAATTGCTATGAGATAGAAAAATTGGAATGGAAAAGAACTTATCAAGATTATATAGTCAAGTAACAGTCCAGACATTGAAAACAATGAAAAAGAAAATGGTATTAGCTACAGAAAAAAAATTATACATGACAGCTATAAAAAATCTGTAAAGGGTGTGAACTCCAGAGAGCTGGACAGAAAAATTAGCTGAAAGGATATGAAGGAAAACAGGAGGGATACAGTAGGAGTGGGGTTAATGAAGAGTATAACAGTGAGGGTGCGGTATAAAGGTTTAGTCGTAAGTATAGATGCACAGTGGCATTAAAGGCACTAAAAGATATATCTGGTATGTTTACTCAGACATGAAGCATGGAAGGTGGGTATGGGAATGGCAAGGACAAAGTACGTGTGATGGACAGGAACTACTACCTCACATATCATCAGTACATAATTGTAATATCATTGGGAAATCATAAAATAGAATCCGGATAGAAGCTGCATGAAATTCATTATATTTTAAACTTTCCTGCATATCAGCATGGTCCACCTACTCTCACTGAAAAATAAACATCCAGAGTTGAATATTTAGGGTTATGCAAAAAGGTTATATTTATTCAGTATTATCCAAACAAAGCATAGCTAATATACTAAGACTAATAAGGAAATATATGATATCAAAACATTATTTAAACAGCTGAATGATGTGACATGCATGATTTATTAAAGAAGGACAGGTCATCGTAATTTATATATCCAGTGAAATCCTTAAAGAAAATAGTGCCTTTTTCAAAGTGAAAAGCATGTTGCAATATCTATGAGAGAATCAGAATATGAGTACATGGTGAAGGAGAGAAAGGAAGTGAATGCTTAGCTTGGCAGGAACTTCTAAATTATTTTAAGGACTGCAGGCATATTAATATGTACCTGGAAAAAGCAGATTGATCTGTTATTATTCTTATCCTTATACTTTTAGTGAATATTATGTCTGGATGTTAATTTAAAAATGCTAAAAAGACTATCCCCCTGGATTTACGAATCTTCCTTGTAGGACTAGCTTAGCCCTGCACAGAAGTGACCATTTAGGAGCAGGATGGCAGCGCGCCATGCATATTAATGGTGACCACTGCCCAAGCTCCTAGGCTTACACGGAGCATGTAAGAGTGCAGGGGGGTGTCTGAGAGCTCTCAGAATAAACACGCCCTCGCAATGTAGAACAGCAGAAAGGGGTATGCATTAAGCGAGACCACTCACAGGTGACCGCATATCCCAACCAACAGTCCCCCTTGTGTATGACAACAATAGAATGTAGAAATAAAATGAAGAAACCCCTTTTATTTTTTAAAAATCCGATTAAAGCTACCCAGAAGTGTGCGGGTGTGCCCATCACTTAGCTACGGTTAAAGCAGCTTAAAAGGCTGAAGAGGATAACAAGGAAGCTATATGCAAATGAAGCAGCATTACAATAGTGTAGTGGGCAGAGCATTCACCTTACGAGAAGGTATTCCAGGTTTGAGTCCCACTGCAGCACATTCCATTTTACATGGCAAAGCATATTATGACTAATATTTTTGTTGCATAACCCACTAAATAGCATATATTTATGAACTGGAGTACTGCAGTAAATGCACATGTGAGGTGTCAGTGTCATAATGAATAAAGCATTAGTAAGCAGGTTTAAACACCAATAAGCAGTAGTAAGCATATTTAAGCACTAGTAAGTAGGTTTAAAACCATTTGCACAGGGGTAAGCAATGCACACACAGGTTAAGCAATTTTCAAGCTAACTCTCTGTAAGCATATGTAACTGGAGGTTAACATTGCTTACCCTCACGCAAACCTGCACAAACCCGCTTACAACTGCTCAAAAGTGCCTTAATCACTTTGTATTCAATGGCCCTTGTTCTGCCCATCAACAAAATAAACAGACATGCAGGTCTCAAACCCAGGGCCCTATACACGATAGTCACAGTAGTTAGCCACAAAGCTATCAAGGAAATACAAAAGAATGAGGTAGTAGCAAACAAGTCCTCACCATAGTATAACCAAACTGAACCTGTGAAAGGCATGAGTATAGAGTCATATGTGCCATAACCCACTACATAACATAAATATGTGAACTGGAGTACAGCAGTAAGCCCAGAAGTGAGGTGTAATTGTAACAGAGTGTTGAAGTCCACAGTAAAACACAAGGACCCCGAAGAGTGTACGTACACATCAATCAGGCATACCAGGCATACATATAAGGTGTAATGAATAAAAACACAATGCCAAAAAGGTATTATAATGAAGGTCTAATGTAAGCAACAGTAAGCATTACACAGGCCAGCTTAGGAAGTGTGAGAAAAGTGTAGACCAGCTAACTCTTTGTGCCCAGTGGTATACCTCTTTAAATAATGCCAACCTTAGGTAAGCAGGTTTGCCCATAGCTTAGCCTTTTCAAAACTGGCCAATCACAGAAAAGTGCGGGAAATTGGACCTACTTAAAACCAAGAGGTGGGAATACATCTCATAACTGGTTGTAGCTTCCCCTTGCAGGCACTATGGCAGTAAGGGGAGAAGGAGTGCACTTCGGGGTACAGCACTGGTGCATCCAGTAGTCCAAGGTCATGGCAGGACTCCTAGTTAAAGACCATGCACAGAGACTGTGGCAGGGCCAGTACCAAGGCTCCCAATATAAGGCAGAGGCCTGGGATATTCTCACCTGCAACCTCACCAGTGCCACTGACATACCCCGAACTGGTGAGCAGGTCAGGCACCACTATGCTGACCTGAAGTGGTTGAAGGGGGACCTCTTGGAGGATTGGCTCCAAGAGGCTAGAGCATTAAGATATGTCCCAGATGTGTGTATCACCCCAGTATGTGTGTAATAATTGCCAGCTCAGGTATATCATGGATAGGTATGGCTCAATATTCCTCTTATGTCCCCCACAGCTGAAACAGAGTGGGCCGCGAGCCAGGTCAGCCACTTGGCGAGGTTGCGATGTGAGGCAGGTCAGTAATGCTAATGCTTTTACTGTCATAGGAAATAAAAATAAAAATAGTAGTAAATGAATTGCTAGTATAAAACCTGTATTGTTCAAGGCAAGTACTGCATGCACTAGAGAATATGGCAGGAAGAGTCGCATATTGTTTGTATGTCAATAAAAGTGTAACATCCTGACAAAACAGGTCTAACTGCTGGACTGCATGTGTATAGTCTGGTATCATTTGGTAATGTAGATTTGCAATCATGTAATGATACTGTTGTATTAAGCACTGTTACCCACACCATGCACCATAAATTGAATGTGTAGGAATGCCTGTATATGACATGTGTAATCCCCAGAGGCCATTTAGTACAACTGATAGACACATAGACAGTAAACAGGGAAAATTCAAACAACAAACGATGAATAGCACATGCAACTGAGATGTGAACTGTTGTTTTTTTAGCACACACAGCCACGGCTCGAATCCTGCCAGTGGTAATAGTCTGCATACAGAATCATATCCCACAACTGTACAGATATGTCCAGAATGTCTATTAAAGTGGCCCAT
Source organism: Protopterus annectens (assembly GCF_019279795.1). NCBI lineage: Eukaryota > Metazoa > Chordata > Ceratodontiformes > Protopteridae > Protopterus > Protopterus annectens. The sequence continues at coordinate 221,281,668 of NC_056751.1, forward strand.
ATCTATTGCCTATCAACCTGTCCCCCTGGGAAATCAGTGGGATGATCCCAGACGTATAGGCAGCTAACAGGAAATACAACTGATTGACACTCATCTATGACAACAAACCCTTTCACACTAGCAACTCCCCAATACCTTATATGACTAAGAAGCCACGTATGTCTCATTTACACCCCCGACTTGTTAAGCTGTGGTCAGAGTATATACAGTAACAGAGTGAGATGTATGTGCATAATAGTAATGTGGAACCTGGTACTGTGTGTGGGAACATTCAGGTAGTGCTAATAAACATTCCTCCCACAGGTCTGTCAGATACCAACACTGTGTCCAGAAATACAAGAATGATATGCAGTTGCTCTGAATAATGAGATATTACACATCACTGTCGCCCACACTGCCCTACAACATATAACCGTCTAGGAAATCTGTATAAGAGTGTTGTTATACAAGGTCAGAATGCATAAGTACAGGAGATTAATAAGACAGAAAGCAGATTGGAGATATACAGCAATATCAATATAGCAGACACAACTGTGATGGACAGTGTTTAAGTTGTAGCAGACACAGCCATGATCTGAATCCTGGGAGTAGAATTAGACTGCATACAGATTCATACACCACAACTGTACACATAAGGGCAGAATGTCCAGTATATGTGCCCATATCTGCTGCCTGACATCCTGATAAGTCTGTCGGATTATACCAGATGTGTAGCCAGCAAACAGGGAATACAAGTGATTGTCAACCATCATGAGAACACACCTGTCACTGCAGCAACCCCTGAAACTGTTAGGAGAGTAATATTTCACGTATGCTGTATCTACACTCCCATGTTGTCAAGCTGTGACCAGATTGTGTACAGTAACATAGTGAGATGTATGTGCATAATACTAATTTGTAATCTGGAACTTTGTGTGGCAATAGTCAGGTAGTGCTAACAAACATTGCTCCCAGAGGTACATTGGATACGAATACTGTGCTGAGAAATACAGACCAATATAACCTGTACTGGTACTGTCCACCCTGGTATTGTAGGGGATTGTGAGTGTTGCAGTTTCTCTGAATAATATAGTATCAATGGTCACTGTCACCCACACTGTGCTACATAATATAACTGTGTAAGAAAGCATGTATATGTGTGTGTCAGGCTACTAAAGGTGGAAGAGGGCAATATTCTAGATATGTCCAGGCACAGCAGCATGTGGTCAATACACGGCCAGAGTCTGTGCAGATAGAGTAGAATAGCATAGTGCTAAATATCAACCTGGAATCTGGGCGTATGTGTTAGCCAGTGTTAACAAACATTCCCTTCACAGGTATACCAGGTAAGAGGTGTATACTGCAGGTAAAACCAGTTTATGTGTAATGATGATGACAGTCATATCACTGTCCAAACTAAGGCTATAGGGTAGTGTAGTGAGACTTGTAAGATACAGATAGCAGCACTGACTAGGAAAGTAATGTGGACTAGAGGAATATAGTACTTGTTAATTGACATCTCCCCCCCCCCCCACCTTATCTCCAACAATAATCAACATACCCAACCCAAATGGTATGTAATGACTCTGATAATTTCCATTTGTTTGATAAATATTTTAGTGGTTCCCATGCATGTGCCATATTGAATTATTCCAACAGTGTTGGCATGATGCCATCAACGTACCTGCATGCTGTTCTTATTACCACTTTGGTCCCATATATGCACGTGTTTTGTATGCTATGCAACTGTTCCATGTCTGGTGTCAGGGTTAATGGGATTATCTATACATGCTGTTATGCCTAGCCCTGGAATGTGTTGACTATTACTAACCCATATATGATGATGAAATCTAAACACTATAGCACGCTTGGGAAGGCCGGTCCCAGTGGACTCACCTGTCCCAGCTCAGCTGGCCGTGGCACGGGGCACCAGCATGTCTGGGGCCCAATCCCTGACCTCCTTGTCTGTTGGTACTGCACCACATTCAGGTGAAACCACCTTAGGGGATGGGGCTTGCCCCCCCAGGAGTGGGCGCGGACAGGCACCTGTCACCCATCACCAGGTCGGGGTTGTGGAGCATAGAGCGAACAGTGAGCAGTACGGTGATTTTCTATGCCAACTCAAGGGCTGCATGACAGGATTAGAGAGTCAGCGTGGCTCTGCAGCTCATCCCCCAGCACAGCCAATGTTGGGGCTGTGAAGGTGCAGTGGTGACTGTCCCTGGGTGGGGACCTCAGTCCCACTGTTACCACTAGGGGGCTTGTGGGTTTCCGATATCCCAACTCCCCTCCCCATCAAGGTGTTTATCCCCCACATGTGTCATATACTGCCCCTGTATGCTTCTTGTGTGTCTTGTCTGTTAACCCACCCAACCTACCTCCCCAAATATACCTACTACCTCTCCCCAACATCCCAGTCTCACCTGAAAAAAAGAAAAACAGGGCAATCTGTTCCCACAAAAAAATCTCACCCCATACATAGATGTCCGATTCCAAACATGTCCACTGGACACATGTAATCCAGTCTAATTGGCATCACAAGTTTTTATTGTTGTCCTTACCCCTCTTTCAGCCGTTTGAGTGTACAAATCTACCTCCAAATTCAGTGTATATGCACAGCTGCTGCTGTAGAAGAAATGGGCAGCTATGGACCTTCCCTACACCGTTCCTGCACATCTCTAGCTTTTTTCCCTACTGTCTTTCCCTCTTTGTGTCCCTTTTTCACCACTTTCCTATCACCCCTTTTTTCTTTTCTTTTAAAGAAATTAGCACGGGGGTAAGCGGGAATAAGCACTTTTAAGCAACAGTAAATGGGTCTAGGCCTGTTTGCGCAGGGTAAGCAATGCCTACACTGGTTAAGCAATATAGAAGCTAACTGAGTATAAGAAACTGTAACCGGAAGTTAGCAGTGCTTACCTCCGCACAAACCTGTGCAAACCCACTTACAGCTGCTTTAATGTGCCCTACTCACTCTGTATCCAACAATAAAATAAACAGCCTCTGCAAGGCTCAAACACAGAACTCTGCACACCATAGACAAAGTTATTTAGCACTGAGCCATACCAAATATACATAATCCTGATGATTTCAAATACATATCATCCAGCCCAGTCATTAAACAGTACAGAGAATGTATACCAACATTTAGATGTATGTGTGTGTGTAAATATATTAATATACAAACAGATACAACATATCTATATATGTATATATATATATATATATATATATATATGTATATATATATATATATATATATATATATATATACACATATATATAAATATATATGAACATGTATACATGCAAATGCCTACATCGACACACACACACACACACATATATATATATATATATATATATATATATATATATATATATATGTCTTCACCTATATGTCTACATATACACAGCAAGTTACATATATGTACGCAGATATATATCTATGTAGGTATATACAGACATAGTTATATATATGTAAGCAGATATATATATATATATATATATATATATATATATATATATATATATATATATATATATATCTATATAGGTATATATGGCCATACATCTGTAGAAAGTAATGGTAGATTAACAAAAACATATATGTCCACATGCACCATTAATGGGGTTGAGATGCCCCAAACAATATACATCTTGTACAAATAGGCATACCCCCCACAGCCAAACACATCCATCCTGCAATACACTACCAAGTGTAGCAGATCTCATAACCATGACCTGGCACGACATGGGCACAAGATGTTAACAGCATTACATCCCACATGCCAGGCTGGTATTGGTAACATATCATGCAGTACAGTCTGGCTGCCATAGGAAATGTAAAGTGTGGAAGCTATCAACATCCCCATGATACATATACACAGACACATATATGCAGTTATAGATATACATATGTCACACCCGTGCTCTGACCCAGCAATCAAGGAGCCTCAGTCCTCACCACTAACACCAGAGAGGGTGTCTCATCTGAGGGGAAAGGATAACAAATACAAACAGTAAAGTGCAATTTCCCTTAAGAGCACACAGAGATCACAGTCAGTCTTAGGCTGGTCACTCCCTTGCTCCCCAGGTCCACAATAAGACTCCCCAATGGCACAGCTATAGGGTCCAGATCTCAGCCTAACTGGGCAAGCTAAAATCTCCAGCACCCTCTTTGTCCAACCAGTGCTTCATGTCCCTGCCCAAGTAGCTGACACACACACTTTGAGATAAGAGTTTACACAACCACAAAGACACATCTGGGGAAGGCAGGCACAGGTTCTCCAGCTGTGCCCCTTATACCCACACTATACAGTAGTACACTGCCACCATCCAGCTAATTATCAGCTACTCAAAGGCCCTTAAAAGGGTGTCCAAATATTACTGTGCAATATTATTATTCAATTGGTAAGTGTGACTAAACAGTCAAGGCTTATTAGAGTGGCTTTGTACAAAAAACTCTATAAATATGCAATATACTCTAGAGCTTAACTTATCTCTACACAAACCAGCCACAGTTAAAAGGTTTTAAAATAATTAATAAATAATTAAAACCACAACACAATACTTTCGACTAAACAGTCAGTGCTAGTCAAGAGAGTTCAGAGATCATACAGAAATACTTAAAATAAATCAGTAGTACAGTTCTGACATCACAGAAAAACACTTAGTCTAATATTTCTAGCTTCTAACTATCTACAAGAAAACACACTCCTAAAATAACTCACTTATATAGAGCATAAGGCAGTGTTGAGTTGGATGTTTAGACAAAAATGATTAATAATCTCTGGTTCTCACTGTTTAAATTGAAACCGCAGCTTAGCTAAACATTACATCATCTTTTACACTTTCCTAGTATTCCCAGGCTGACAGAAACTGCATTTACATAATTTTACACTTAGAGCAATAAAAGACATTCCATATGTAAATTCTGGTCATTAACTTTAGCCTTAAAACATAATGCCGGATGCTTACTCCAGACTCATCGACTCCAAATTCTAACTTCAAAGGAACAGGCATAACGTAATTTTAATTTCAAAGGACCAACAAGAAATGCTTGACTTAGCTTTCTTTACAGCAGAGGGCAATGTTGCCATATTGCTTTAAGTTCAACATTTCACAGTATTTACAAATGATAGAATTATGTATAAAATTCTATTTGACTAGGCTGGCAGCCTTCACCCATCTCTACCAGTCTTCACATCCCCTCCCCCCTGGAGAAATCAAGCTAGTTTTTCAAGTGACCCTTGAGAAATGCCACTTGAGAGGGTGAGGTCTATCTGAGTATACCTACCCCATTCCCTGTCTTGAGACTCCATCTGCATTGGCATTGCTACTCCTACTGCGGTGCTGCACTGACATATTCTATGTTTGCAACCCTAGACTACATCTTAGCAACTTGGCATTTTGCTGGCTGGCTCTATTTAACCATGCTAGGGGTTGTGATCTGTCATAACAGTGAATTTCCGCCCATACAGATAAGGCTGAAGTGTCTGCAGTGCCCACACTATGACTAGACATTCTTTTTCTACAGTTGTATAGCATTCCTCTCTGGGTTGGAGCCTATGACTGAAATAAACCACTGGGTGCTCTTCTCCCTCTGAAGAAATCTGGCTAAGTACATCCCCCACTCCATGGTTTGAAGCATCCACCTGCACAACAAAATTTTTGCTGTAATCTGGACTGGCTAACACAGGGGGTCCTCCCAAAGCTTCTTTAAGCTTCTGGAATGCCTGCTCACATGCTGGGGTCCACACTGCCTTATCTTGCCTGTTCTTCCTTGTCAGGTCTGTGAGGGGAGCAGCTATGGTACTATAACAGGGGACAAACTTTCTGTAGTACCCTGCTGTCCCTAAACTGCCATCACCTGTTTTTTAGTAACAGGTGCAGCCCATGCCTGAATGGCTTCCACTTTGGCAGGTTCTGGCCTTATCTTACCACTCCCCACTCGATGTCCTATGTAGGAGACCTCCACCATACCCACCTGACATTTGCTCGACTTAATGGTCAACCCTGCCCTCTGTAGTCTGCCCAGCACCTCCCCGACATGCTGAAGGTGTTCTGGCCAGGAATGGCTGTAGATGGCAATATCATCTAGGGAAGCAAGGGCAAACCCTCCTGCTCCTACCAGGATATGATTTACCAGCCTCTGGAAAGTCACTGGGGGTATTCTTCATCCCAAAGGGCATCTTTGTGAACTCATACAAAGCCAAAAGGAGTCACAAAGGCTGACTTCTCTCTAGCACTGGGAGTCAAGGGCACCTGCCAGTAACCCTTGGTAAGATCAATGGTTGTAAGATACTTAGCCCCACCCAGTTGCTCTAGGGCCTCATCTGTCCTAGGCATGGGGTAAGCATCCGACTCTGTGTGACTATTTAATTTCCTGTAGTCCACACAGAACATGCTGCTGCCATCCTTCTTTGGTACCAGCACCACTGGGGAGGCCCAGGGACTGTTGGACTCTTGAATCACCCCTAGTTCCAACATCTCCTGTACCTCCTCCCTCAGGGTCTGTCTAACTCTCTCAGGCACCCTATAAGGGGCCTGCCTAATAGGCCTATGGGGTCCTGTATCCACCTGGTGCTGCACTAAGTGGGTGCACCCTGGTTTGCCAGTGAACATGTCCCCAGTTTCCTGCAACACTGCTCAGATTTCTTGAACCTGGGTAAGAGATAGCTGCTGGGACATTGCTACCCCTTCCACTAAGGTGTCAGCCCAAGCCTCACTGAGGAGATCAGTCCCCAGATCTCCCTCAGACTCCTCCTGCAATCCACTGCAAATGCTCAGCACAAAGACCTCCCTATCATGGTAAGGTTTCATCATGTTAACATGGTACAATTTGTGCCACTGCCATCTGCCTAGCAGTTCCACCATGTAGTTAACATCACTTACCTTTCTTACCACCTTGTAGGGACCCTCCCAAGCTGCTTGCAGCTTGTTGTGTCTGACAGAAATGAGAACCATTACCTGCTGCCCCACAGCGTACTCTCTAGCTCAAGCATTCCTGTCATACCACACCTATTTCTGTTGTTGGGCTTCTGCCAGGTTCTCCTGGGCCAAGTCCATGAGTTCCCTGATCCTTGTCCCGAGGTTTAGTACGTATGCCACAACAGACTCCTTGTGAGACTTGCACTCACCTTCCCACTCATCTTGAATTAAATCTACAGGTCCCCTCATCTTATTCCCATACAGCAACTCAAAGGGTGAAAACCCTGTGGATTCCTGGGGAACCTCTCTGAAAGCAAACAACAGATGGGGCAAATATTTGTCCCACTCCTTCTTAAACTGATCTGCAAATTCCCATAGCATGGACTTGATTGTAGAGTTTAACCTCTCAACAAGACCAGTAATCTGGGGATGGTAGGGGGTGGTCTTCATGTGCTTCACCCCACAGGACTTCTACAGACAAGCCAGTAGGTCTGACATGAAATTGGCACCTCTGTCAGACAGTATTTCTGTTGGGAAACCTACCCTGCTGAAAATCTCTAACAAAGCATTTGCCACCTTCTCTGCCTCAATGGAGGACAAAACCACTACCTCAGGGTATCGTGTAGTATAATCCACTACCACTATGATATACTTTTTCCATGTGGAACCTGGGGTACTCAGAGGACCCACAATATCCATAGCTACCCTCTGAAATGGCTCCTAAATCAAAGGCAAATGCATCAAAAGAGCTCTCACCTTGTCTCCTGCCTTGCCTACCTTTTGTTACAGCTCACAGGTCCTTCATTACCCTGTTACAGTTCTGGTAATTCCAGGCCAATAGAAGTTCTGCATAATATGCCTCTTAGTATGTTTTATGCCCATATAATCTGCAAAGGGAATATCATGGGCTATGGCTAAAAGCGCCATGAGGTAGGGTCTAGGCACTACTAACTGCTGTACTCTCTCACCTTCTACCTTCCCACAGGGGTCCACTCTCTGTATAGTAACCCTTTGTCCCAGTATACAGATTCCCCCTTTCCTTGAGAATCAATTGCCTCCCTAGCTACCTGCATCAGGTCTTGCAATGTAGGGTCTGAGAGCTGAGCATGTCTCAACTCTCTCCTTGTAACCCTTCCCAGCTTCCCTTCCACAGGAAGTCTGGCATCCTCTGACAGTGGTCCCTCACTGTCAGCCTGAGTACTACTACTCACCTCTACCTTTGCAATCACTCTATCCAAGGGACCATCAGTACACCCAAGCAGCAGTGGTTCACCTTCAGTTTCACTGCTACAGCGTAGCTCACTCCCTGAAGTAACCACCTCACCAGTTCTGGCCTCTAGTATGCAGTCTGTCTGGGTCTCCCCCAGGTTACCAGACTCACATGCTTGTCTCCTAGCCTGACCGCATGTAACTGCATAAGCACATGGTACTGCCTCATCCAAATCCTTCCCTATAAGGACATTTGCAGAATGGTAGTTCTGTACCCCTGTTGTCTCAAGACAGCCTACTATTGGTATTTTGTCTTTCCGACTTACAGACTCCCTCACCTTTGGTTCCCCACCTTGCCTCCGTGGACACCTGTATGCCACATGGCCCCACTGGTTGCATTCAAAACATTTAACCCTAACTCCTGGATGTGTACCTGGACTAGTGGCTTCCCCTGCTACTGGCAGATTCTGTTGTGGCAGTCTGTGCTGCCCACCATGGGTTCCTTTAGACCCATGAGCAGTACTGGGGGTCCCCTTATTGTGCAGGGATGCCCTGCTTGCCAGGCATAGGTCTCCCTTTTTCCCTAACTCATCTGAAGTAGCACATTGTCTATCAGCTAACCCAATCTTCATGTCCTCAGCAAAGTGCTAAGGGCTTGTTCCTTCACCAAAAGGTCTGCCAGCCCTTCAAAAGTGGTGACCTGACATCCACTCACCCACCTATGGAAATAAGTGCTTAATTCAGCAACATATTCACACACACTTTCATCTGCATTGCGTCGATGCTCACAGAATTTTTTCCTATACATTTCAGCTGTTTGCTTAAACAGTTCTAAAAGACATTTCTTTACAGCTGTATAATCAAAAGATGCAACATCAGACATATTAGCTAATGCAGTTACAGCTTTACCATGGAATAAGGGGGTCAGGAACCTTACTCAGAGCCTTTGGTCAACTACATACTCTTTACATACCCTCTCAAACATATGAACGAAACTATCAAAATTATCCCCCTCTTTAAACTGCGGAAGAAATTTACTGACCTTTTGTGCTTCTGAGGTCCAGTTACTCCCTTCCTTCTCATGCTTCCTCTGCTTTTCTTGTTCCTCAGCTTCCAGACATAACAGTTTCTTATTCTCCTCAGCCTGCAAACATTGCAGTCTCTCATTTGCTTCTAATTCCACACACCTGGCCTCCAACTCATGTCCCTTTAGCTCCAGCTGGATTTTTAAGTCCACTGCAGAAAGGTTGAGCTGTCCATTCTCTGAGGGAATTATATCTCCACTGCCAGTCTGATTGTCCTCCTGGTTGCTGTTTCCTGATGCAGCTGTAACCAAGGCTGCAATCAGGTCTGCCTTAGTCAGGTTTCCATGCACCAGTTCCCTAGCCAGGCATATCTCCGCCAGCTGGCTCCTTGTCAGCTTTCCATACTCCTCTGCTGACATGTTGCCTGCTCACCCTGACTAACTAAGTTAACAAATGAAATAAAACAATTGTGATCTGAACTCCGAGTATTCACTGCCTGGCTAATTTATAGTACAAAACACCTTCAAAGCTCACTGTACACAAGCTACAGGATTCACTCTACCCACACCACTACAAGCCAATTAGTATTTGCCAATTAATTAATATGTGATGGGATATCCTACCGCTGCCAAACTATTAATATGTGAGGATATCCCAACCACTGCCACCAATTAATATGTGATGCCCATGCCCTGGCCCAGCAACCAAGGAGCCTCAATCCTCACCACTAACACCAGAGAGGGCATCTCATATGAAAGGAAAGGATAACAAATACACATAGTAAAGTGCAATAACCAAGAGCACAAAGAGATCACAGTCAGTCCGGGGCTGGTCACTCCCTTAGTCCCCAGGTCCCCAATAATACTCCGCACTGGCACAGCTATAAGGTCCAGATCTCAGCCTAGCTGGGCAAGCTTAAATCTCCAGCATCCTCTCTGTCCAACCAGTGCTTCATGTCCCTGCCCAAGTAGCTGACACACAAACTTTGAGAAAAGAGTTTACACAACCAGACACTTCTGGGGAAGGCTGGCACAGGTTCTTCAGCTGTGCCCTTTTTACACAGACTATATAGTAGTACCCTGCCATCACCCAGCTAATAATTATCAGCTACTCAAAGCCCTTAAAAGGGTGTCCAATTATTACTGTGCAATATTATTTTCCAATTGGTAAGTGTGACTAATCGGTCAAGGCTTATTAAAGTGGCTTTGTACAATAAAATCTATAAATGTGCAACATACTCTAGAGCTTAACTTATCTCTACACAAACCAGCCACAGTTAAAAGGTTTTAAAATATTTAATAATAAATAATTAAAATCGCAAGACAATACTTTCTACTACACAGTCAGTGCTAGTCAAGAGAGTTCAGAGATCACACAGAAATACTTAAAATAAATCAGTAGTACAGTTCTGACATCATAGAAAAACACTTAGTCTAATATTTCTAGCTTCTAGCTATCTGCAAGAAAACACACTCCTGCATTAACTTACTTACATAGAGCATAAGGCAGTGCTGTGAGTTGGAAGTTCAGACAAAAATGCTTAATAATCTCTGGTTCTCACTGTTTAAATTGAAACTGCAGTCCTGCTGAACATTACATCAACTTTTACACTTTCCCGGTGTCCACAGGCTGACAGAAACTGCATTTACATTATTTTACACTTAGAGCAATAAAGGACATTCCACATGTAAATTCTGGTAATTAACTTTAGCCTTAAAACAATAGGCAGGATGCTTACTCCAGACTCATCGACTCCAAATTCTAACTTCAAAGGAACAGACATAAAGTAATTTTAATTTCAAAGGACCAACAAGAAATGCTTGCAGAGGGCAATGTTGCCACATTGTTTTAAGTTCAACATTTCACAGTATTTACAAATGATAGAAATGTGTATAAAATTCTATTTGACTAGGCTGGCAGCCTTCACCCATCTCTACCAGTCTTCACAACATATATATATATATATATATATATATATATATATATATATATATATATATATATATATATATATACACACACACACACACACACACACATGTGACTACACATACACATACATAGATATGTACAGTAAAATACATATGTAGAGCACACAATATGTAACAGCCACTATGCCTACAGTTAACACCTTAACAACTGGACACTGTATGGGCCACCCATACAAATGACAATCGTTGCCTGCATATACCCACAGAGAGGTCATAAGAAAAAAACACCACACACAGGTTTGCAGAAATGGAAACCTTTATTTGTGTACTATTACATTTCTTTATGCCATGTCATATAGCTGTTCAAACACTGACATCCATATAAACAGAGTAATGCAACTGTGAAACAGTTATACTAGTACAGTAGTCTGGAAAGGTTCACAACTGCTGCTGTCCAGGCCAAGCCCTTCAAACTGTACAATAGTAAAGACAGACTGGGCCACAGGATAGCAGACAATCAACAGTAAGTAATGCAGGTGTATAATTCAGCAGCCTCAATCTACACTCTGTACAAAATCACTAGGTGGTAAAGACACCAGTTGACCAAATGGGATGTAACTGTTACCTAACAAGGCATAACTGACACCATAATAAGCACAATGACAAACAGAACAGTCTGTATGGCAGGGGGCAGTAGGCCTGCATTAACCCAATTTATGTAAATAATGTAAATATAGGTGAAGTATACAGTACTGTACATCCAGATACCTTAAGGCAGCTCACCCCTGATATGCCCACATTTTGTAACAGCCTAGGTCATTTATGGTGCACCCCTTCCAAACTCAGTAATATAGGACCATATACCACAGTTACATACACTGGCCTCTGAAGTGTATAAGGGCACACACGTATTATGTAGGTGAAGCCCACACATATATGGCCCCATCCCCACCATATGTGTGGAGAATACAACAACAGTGGACTGATGGCAGCAATGGCAGTGTGATATACTCACAGCCCACTACAAAAGAACCCCTGACAGCATGTCATATGTGCAAAGCTTGGTATGTAGGTGGAGGACAGAGGCTGGAACACAGGCCCATATGTGGAAAACTGTTGCCATACACTAAGCAAGACACTGGTGTTACAGGATAGTCTGCAACATACCCATAGTTAGGGAATTGAGGTTAGAAACATAAATGGATGCAGCCATGTACTGATAGCACTCAACACACACACTGCCAGTGACATATTAGACACATGACCTGTGTGTTTGACAACAAAACATGATAGGCACACCTCTAGCCACCAAGAGGATAGGCCCACAGTTGAGAGCTATGCAGACAGACTGCATTCCAAGATAAACTAGTATGTACACACACACCCTGTACACCAGTACTATGCAACAAAGCATAATACAACTCTACTCACACTCTGTAGTTCTGGAACCTCCTACAAATATGTAGCTGGCCTGAGTATGCCGGTTCTCTTGTAAGAGGTATTGCTACCTGCTGTCTGTAACACTGATGCCCACACACATGAAGGATGTACATCACACAGGAAAGGTAAAGGGACCACACTCACATGATGTAGGGATTTAAAGTAGGTGGTTGCCACAACAGTGGTAATTGGAAGTACTTCACAGCAAGCTGCATACAGTTAGCAAGTATAGGACACTGATTGTTGCAGAGGCCATCACCTGATCAAGTCCATCACCTACTAATGCCAGGATGCAACATATTCAAAGCAGCTCAATCCATTCACTGTAGAGAGAGGGAGAAAGAGAGAGAGAGAAAGCAAAAGTGGAAAAAAAATTTAAACGAAAGCTCATCAAACTAACAGCTGAAGACACAGACATTTAGCCAGCTGCCATTCATAAAGACATCATTCACACAATAGGTATGTGAAGTATATATACATGTATTAGAATGTAGTACCTGGTCCATCATAATGGGATAGATGATGTGGAATGAGTTATATGTGCCATCAGCTGTTGTTGTGATGATGTTTAATTGAACAACTGCATTGGACAATAGTGTCTGTCCCTGTGGTAGTGGGCCATTGCTGATAATTGTGCAGGTCAGCACTGACAGACAAGATGTAAACCATCGTAGTGTGTGTTGTGTAATGGGAAGTATGTATATTACGTGGCCAATAACTGGTGGTGGAAGTAATGCTATTATGATGGATATGTCGGAGCCACTGCCCACCACTGACAGGATACTCAGGTGAATCTGTAATGTAGCATGCTGGAATGCCATAGGTGTGTAATAGGGTTACCTGCAATCAGTTCCCATATATACCCCACTAATGTCAAGACGTGTCCATATGTGGCACCTGTCTGTGTTGTAGCAAGGCAGAACAGTGCAGCTGTGCAGGAAGGTGTTGTTAGGTAGTGGAGCTGATGTCTGAATGTACCCCACATGTAGATATGCATATGTGTATATATGTCACATATATAATATATAAGAATATATATGTATATCAGCATGTATGTCCAGAAATATACATATACCCATGTGTACACATATATATGTGCACATATATATGACATCACACATATCTACACATATATAGATATATACCTATATGCACATGTCTGCATATGTACAAACACACACACAAACATATGCATGTAAAGACATGCTCCCTATATAACTACCACAGTGATGTGTGCTATGTGCGAGGCAGCAGCACACATAGCAATACACACAGATATCCACAACTGGCAGTGTGTGCACCATGGACGGGTATGTCACATGTTAGTCCCTTGTTGGCACCATATTGACCCCATCTGTGAAGTATGCAATGGGAATATGGGGAAATATGGCAGGTACACATGTGGAGGTGGTCAGGATTGGTAGATATAGGGGACAGTCTACAGGGGTGGTATGTGACACATGTAATGGGTAAACACCGCGGATGGTGTGTGTGGTCTGTGATGTGGATGCCCCATGCTCCCCAATATGGGCACACTGGGAACAAGCCTCTCACCCACTACCACTCACAACAGCAATCCAGATCCTGAAGGTGCCTGGTCTGGAGGCTAAGCAGGAGGAGCATGTTGGCCATGGGAATGTGTACTGGGTGCTTCAGACTGTTGTAGAACATCCCTCATGTGTCTGTGGATCCCAGTATGGGACAGACCCTAGACTTGAGCTCAGGAGACAGGAACATGTCTGTGTGTGTTCTTGGGGGGGGCAACATCCCCTGGGTGGTTCCACCTGGTGGTATTGCTGTAACAGTACACAAGGAGGCCACATGTTGGGACACACATGTGATGTGGCCAGGTATCATTGGCAGATGGGTGTGGAGAGGTGGATCAACTGGCCAATAGAACATATACATGTTATTGTGTCACTGTTATAGAACATTTGTTGGTAGTAATAGTCTACACAATCCCTGTACATGTCCAGCAGCATGCATAGATATCCCCAATAACAAAGACTGTCAGATGTGCAGCAATCTCAGAGCAGCCATACCACTGGCATATATGTAACCATAGTGGCCCTGACATTGGCATGCAGGTGAATAGTCTGTAAAAGGCCAGCAATGATAGTGTCCACACAGGGGACATGACTACAATCACATAGCAGAAGGTGTGGTACAATACAAAATATGTCCAAATGGTAGTTAAGCTGTAGCCATACCTAATGAGTTGTGTGTAGAGTCTGTTGAAGCTGATATAGTGGGTGTAACAGATATGTGTATTACAAACTGTGGTAACCTTGCCGTATGAGTTGCTCAGACCTGTTTCCATCTTTATGTCTTTCAGCAAAGATGGCACATGCATGGTTGCCCACCTTTTCCAATGCTGAGAATGACATGGTGATAGCACAGATAATCCAGCACTATCCACTGCTGTTTGGCAGGCATGCACATGAGCAGCAGGAGTGGATTGCCCTGTACAATGACCTAGTCCACAGGGTCAAATATGTCAGACTGCACAACCACAGTTATGAGCAGATCCGTCATCATTGTACTGACCTGCTTCGCAATGCCCGTTGATGTGCTGCTGCAATCCAGGGGGATCACCTCGCCACAGGGGGCCCATGCCATCCATGCCCCCTGACACATGTGGAGGAGCTCCTGGCCAGCCTTGTGGTACCTGTCCATCCAGACCACCATCAACCACTGGACCCCTTCATGGTGGTGGGTGTCACCCAAACAAAGGCCGAGGAGCATGCAAGTAAGGACACAGAGCACATCAGTAGACCACTGTTGTGTAAACATCCAAATTGGTACAGGTAGATCATGCATATCTGTCATGTCATAGATATATTGTGTTGCTGTATTGTAGTGATAAACAGATGTCCAGATGTGCTAGTATTGTGGGAATTTACCATTGATGTATGGTGGTACTGCACCCAGCCTGTAGCAGTGCCACAGGTGTGGCCACTGACATTGCATCTCTCACCCTCTTATGTAGGTCCCTCCGGGATAACAACAAGGCAGCAGCCTGTAGCTGGTGAGT
This sequence comes from Protopterus annectens, assembly GCF_019279795.1. NCBI lineage: Eukaryota > Metazoa > Chordata > Ceratodontiformes > Protopteridae > Protopterus > Protopterus annectens. The sequence continues at coordinate 221,297,216 of NC_056751.1, forward strand.
ATGTTTTGTGTTGATGCATGCCAACACCAGGCATGTAATGGTGATGGTATATTCCATGCACACATCTGACACACCTACCCTGAATGCATGCTGTACACGTGCATGTATTGTTGCTGTGAAATGCATGGTCTCACAGAGGCAACCATGATGGGGTATTGGAAGGGTATGTTACACACCTGCATGATAACTAACATCCTGTCATTGCGGAATGTGTGCACAGGGAGTAACATACTGTTGGTAGACATGTCCTACAGTAGTGACATGTTCTGAACAACACCCATATACAGTGCAACACCAGTGTATATACCTGTAGGACAATGCCAACTGCTGCAGAGATACACTATGGCATAAGGCATTACAGTAGTCCACATTATCAGCTGGGTCTAGGCTGCAACATGTGGTGTTCAGTGTACGGGTCACTGCAAAGTGACACAAATGTGTAGGGCTTACTTGTCATGCATCTGCATAAAAGCTGAGGGGAGGGTCTCAGCATGACACATCAGTGCACTGCAGCAGGGATCCAAAGGATGGTAGGAATGGCTCTATCTGCACATAGTCAGGTTCAGGACCTGTGGCAGCTGTAACTCTACCAACTCAGCAATAGTGACGGCATTGTGTAAACACCATGGGATGTGCACATGAGTAAACCTTGCAATCATGCAGAATAGGGGGACATGTGTAGGGTAGACTGAACATACACTGGCAAATGCAGATGGCCCACGCTGGTATACCCCTGCCATGAGCAGTGACTGCTGTAGTACACACAAGAGGTGTGACAAACTTTCATGGTAAGGGTGTGCAGACATATGCCCACATGGTGTGTATGCATTGTGGTCAGCAGCTGTACACCTAACACAATCTCTAGACACTGCATGTGAAAGTACAGGACATATGTCACATACCGGGCTTGTGTACTGCTAAGATATGTGTTGATGTGGTCCCATGGCAGATCGAGGATGTGTGTGTAAAATCAATAAAGGTGTGTACACCCCCCATAGCCATGATATGCTCTGATGGTTATCAGTGCAAGAGTATTGCAGTGGTCATACATGGTCTGTTGATGATGACAGCTGTGAATCAGGCATCAGGCATTCACCAATGACAACAGTCCACATATCGTCCCAGGTATGTGTTGCTGAAAAACATAGGGGCTGTGAGAAGTAAAGCTGACATAACTGACACAGTACTACACATTCCACAATGGGTTGTACACCTGTGAGTTGTGATGCACAGTGCATGGCAGGGTGCAGAACAGGTGCACAGCAATACTGTGTACATGGGTGTAGTGGTTTTCAGGGGAAGGAGCATCACCTAGTGACACAGCACATGCATCACACACATGTGTACTGTTGCTACCATGGATTGACTAAAGCTGAAGTGCATGCTGTTCTGTACCATATGTTCTGCATGTTGGCAGATGGGTAATAGGAGGACTGTGTGTGCTATCATTATGCACCCTCATCTGTATGTGTGTGTGTGCATCCTGGTGGTTAGTTAGTTTGCCTGCAGGGTCACTCTGGTAAAGTGGAGAGAGGTAGATGCATGTATGATGCGTGTGTTTGTGTGTGTAGCCATGTATGCACATGTGTGATTGAGGGGTGTTCATATGGCTGTACCCCCCCTTTGGGAGTGCCACATTACACACCAGGAATACCTGTCATGTCTGTAATCACAGGACAGCAAATTGTTTAATATGGTCTGTAGCATGGAACAGGCATCCAGAGGGAAGGTAGACTCTAGGTACACACTTAATATCACAGTCAACATAGCGGTCACCTACAACCCACGTATGCAGCTGTGCAGATGCATTGGGGAAGTAATAGTCAACACCAGGGAGTGTATCCAAATATTACAGGTGTGACATGATGGGCTGACAGAGCAGCATATCTGGCATGTACTGAGCATTACATACATGACACACCAGTGGGAGGTATTATGGATACAACATAGTAGCCCACACATATAGGGGCCATGCACATCATTTCCAGCCATACAGAGGATGCATACCAAATGACAATAGTGAGGCCATGTAAATCCACTACGTGTGGCCATTTAGAGGACTGTGATGTTAATGAGTGGTATAAATGTGTGTATGTTAACATGTGTGATGCAGGATGGGCTAGCACATGGACATATACGTGGGACTGTCTGTAAAGCCATGGACAGGTAGGTATTACGGAGGTGTGTGTGTCTGCATGTGTGTGTGTGTGTGTACTGTAAGGCAATGCTGTACAGGTTTTAAAGTGTGTTTATTGTTCTCCCCCACAGGTGGCGAGGTGGGTCAGGGTCCCTCCTGCATCCAGTCTGATGTAGGTATCCATACAGACACTGATGATGATGATAATAATGTTGAGGCACAGATGGGATTGTCAGGGGATGACACTGCACCAACATTTGACATCCCCCTTTTAGCCACCCCACTCCCGCACACAGTTTCAGTGCCTATACACACCCCCTCACCAGTGACCATAGCAGAGGGACAGCTGGTGTTCGGTGGCAGTGCACAGGAAAGTATGGTAACCATGCCTACTGTGTCTGGTCGCAGAAGGCATAGCCAGATGTCCAGCAGGCTGCCACATAGGCAGATGTCCCAGGATGCTCATGGTAGGGTCACTGGACATCATGCCCCTGGCAGAGGTGACATAGCTACTACCAGCAGAAGCATGTTTCAGACTGTAATGGCGGTGCAGGCATGTATTGAGCATTACACCAGACAGGGTCTTAGGCTGCAGAGGGCTGCTCTTGCATCTGTAAAAGACAACCTCCATGAACTGTAGGGAGCCATCCGGGCTTATACCGAGCACACGGAGAGATGGCATGATGAGCAGATGGCCCTCATCGGCCGTGGTGTGTCTGTGCTTCAACATGTGGTGAGGATGCGGCGATGCCTGCGTGGATGTAGGCCAGCAACACCAACAGCTGGCAGTCAACATGGACATGCTAGTACACCAAGGGGCTCCTGTAGTGGCAGTAGCAGCCCCAGCAGTGCCGGGCATGTGCTGTGCACACCACACCACAGCAGGCCACGTGCACGTGGTCCTGGCCAGTCCCAGGAGGGATCTGGTACCAGCAGACAAATGTCATCAGCAGGTGAGAATAGCACATCAAGGCCTGTACCTGGACATGCCCGCGGAAACCCTGGCAGGCACAGACAACATGCCCGTGGCCGGAAGCAGTGAACTGCACACCCTGCCAGGTATGGTCTGCAGCTGTCCATAAACACCTGTGTAGGGCAGCAACATGGCAGAACTGTGTGCATGCATAACCACACACTATGCAAACACACCTAGGGCAACCCCATACCTACACACACCACATCACCTCGACCAACTCCCCAGAGTACACCCTCACCCACACACTTGGTGTCAAATGTATGGCCCACCCTCAGCCTCTGGCAAACCAACACCACACACTGTGCATATGATGATACCTGTACCCCATCTCTGTCATCCATACCATCAATGCAGGGACAGGCTGATATGGTTCTGATGCACACGGTGACTGTACAACAGTGTACCACAGTCCTGCAGTGTAACATGTTGTAGGGAGTAGAGTGTGAGGCATATTTGGCAGGTAGTTTAGCCATCCAGCAATGATGCATTATAGCTATTAATAACACTGGCTGGTTGTGGTCTCTATAATGTCATCCAATTGTATTGTAGGTGTACATGTGTCAGCACTAGGATGCCCTGTGCATATGATGATACCTGTGCTCCATCCCTGTCATCCATACCATCGATGCAGGGACAGGCTGATATGGTTCTGATGCACATGGTGACTGTACAACAGTGTACCACAGTCCTGCAGTGTAACATGTTGTAGGGAGTAGAGTGTGAGGCATATTTGGCAGGTAGAGTAGCCATCCAGCAATGATGCATTATAGCTGTTAATAACACTGGCTGGCTGTGGTCTCTATAATGTTATCCAACTGTGTTGTAGGTGTACATGTGTCAGCACTAGCATGCCCTGTGTATATGATGATACCTGTGCCCCATCCCTGTCATCCATACCATCATGTTATGTCATCAAATATAACTGCTAGTGTACATGACATGTGTAGCGGTCTGATATCTCACTTACTTGTTACCAGATATAATGACACTAATTATGGTGTACAGTACATATGCACCTCTTAATGCATGACATATGTACAAAGGTTGACAGAGTTGTGGCTGGAAGCACATACACAGGGCCAATATGGACATGTTGCTGTGATAACCTCATACATTTACTGTTGTAACAGGGTTTGTTGCAACATATGTCCTATGAGGGATAGGAAGTTAGTAACTGTCATGGCTTTCACCATCTACAGACTGCAATCCTCACAATACCTTCTGCAGTTCACAGATAGATGCTCTGTGGGTAACACATGAAACCAAAGGCACAACAAACTGCCCAATCTGCAGATGTCCCTACAGATGGGGATTCCTCATAAACATAGAACTGACATGGCAGGTAATGAAACATATAGGACAGCCATATCCACACACATACTGTTAAACCAACATTACTCCAAATGCAGTATAGCAGCACTTGCAGTCTGTAGTCAGGTAAGGCACATCCCCCACCTGTGTGTTGCCCTGTTTCCACAGTGTCTGTTATTAGAGGTAAATCCCCAATCCATCTGAGATGCTGTTTGCTAAACAACAGCTCTAGTTCCTGCTCACAGTGAATGAACAGGGCCAAAACCAACATGATGTTCCTAGATATTGGAGTGTGTTGCCATGCAATTGGCTATGGGAATGTTACCACAGATGTTCTGCATGCAATCAGCTAGGGGAGGGCTGCAATTCGTGCAGAGGCCATCAGCTGATCATGAGCATCACTTACAATACACATGCTGCTGCCTAAGCAAAGCAGGTGTAGGTCACCACATCCACCAGAGAGGGACTGAGAGAGGCAGACAGAGGCAAAGACAAGTCAGGGAGGGGTGGAAGAGTAAAACTTAAGCATGTTTGTGTTACACTCCTGCCAGCACAGGGTATCAAACCCCTGACAACTATGTAGTGCTATCACATTTCTATGCAGTTATTGGATGCGCCACATAGGTTACATGCTAAGGAGCCCTCAGAATGTATATGCGATGGTGAGAGACATCTGCAACAGGGATATGGTAGCTATATGGTAGGATGCAGTACACGTGCCTGTCCGCATGCACAGGTGCCAGCATCAACACAGCCACATTCTCACATGAATGCACACACAGACACACTTGGCAGGGCCAGGAATACAACCCATCATTAGTGAGATTGCCACAACACATTACTATGCAGGTATCATATGCACCACAGGGGTCATACAGAGGTCATATGGGCAAAGGATATGGGGAGGTGTCTGACATCAGACAGCATGCTTCAGTATGCCAATGGGGGTTGCAATGAGTGTGAATGTGAACATACGCATCATACAAAACACACACACACACACACAGACACACACACACACACACACACATGCGCATCATTAGTGTACTCCTTCCCCAAAAGTGTATTTCACATTGGATGATATCAGCAGGATTGCCAAAGTAGGGCATTTGAATTGTAGTGAGTGTGGCTAGGCTAAAATGCACTGCTCCCTACACAGACATTGAAACACACACACACATAACATCCAGAACTGCCATGGGTGAGAATAGAACCCTGCCAGAGTTCTATATCACACTACAGCAGTATGTAGTTATGGCACACCCTGTAGAGATTACGGAGCTGCATCCTCCCTATAGGTGGATTTCTAAGTGGATGACATCAGCATACTTGCCAAAGTATAGCATTCGAATTGTATGTGGTGTGACTACCCTAAAAAAGCATTGCTCTCTACACAGATGGAGTCAGACAGACACACACTTGCCATGTCTGGGAACAGAATTCCTACCTAACTAATTTATCACACTACAGCAATACACAGTTATAAAATGGGCTAAGGAGATTACTAGGCTACAACCTTACCAGAGGTGTATTTCTAGGTGGATGACATCAGCAGCCTTGCCAAACTATAGCATTCAAACTACCCTAAAAAGCACTGCTCTCTACACAGACGGACACACACACACTTGCCATGTCTGGGAACAAAACTCCTACCTAACTAATTTATCATACTACAGCCATACACAGTTATAGAACATGCTACGGAGATTACTGGGCTACAATCTAACCAGAGGTGTATTTCTAGGTGGATGAAATCAGCAGCCTTGCCAAAGTAGAGCATACGAATTGTATGTAGTTAGACTACCATAAAAATCATTGCTCTCTACACAGACATACACAAACCTGCCAAGTCTGGGATTCGAACACCTACCTAACTAATGTATTACATTAAACCAGTACCCAGTTATGGCACATGCTACGGAGATTACTGGGTGACAACCTTCACAGAGATGTATTTCTAGGTGGATGACATCAGCAGCCTTACCAAAGTAGAGCATTTCAATTGTAGGGAGTGTGACTACCCTAAAAAGCATTGTTCTCTTCACATACAGAGACAGACAAACACACACACAGTTGCCATGTCCAGGCTTTGAACTCTTACTTAACTAGTTTATCACATTACAGCAGTACACAGTTATTGGATGTGCCATGAAGACTTCTGAGCTGTAACTCCCCAAAAAATTATTTTACAGTGGATGATCTCATCAGGCTTGTCATAGTAGGGCTTTGGAGAGGGCAGTGTGTGTGCATGGGCCATAACCCATTCATCAAGAGGTTGACACACCACATGCAGACACACACAGGGTAATATTTCACAGGTACGTGTATACAGCTGCTAGATGACTACTTCCTTGTACAGTCATGTTGCACAGCTGGCACGTGCACCACATAGTCTGTAATGTTGACAGATACTGGTGGCTAGTATCTGCAGTGAGTGACATCTGAACCTCATGTGGTTGGGGCCCTTTGGCTATGTGCTGGGTGGGACAGGCCTGGATGGCTCTTTGTCACAGTAACCCTCTTCCACACATCTATGTACGTCTACCTTTGGCTTATTATAGTGTGTTGTCCTTACATATATGTCTGTATTCCTATCCACTGTGTATACAAGGCATGAGTGTTGCATACTGATGAGTGTCTGCACTAACAACTGTGACTGCCAGATATGTCTGATCCACTGGTGTTTGCAAACATGGCCTTCATGTGTTTAAGTGTGTGAGCATGCCCAGTATGACCTTTCAGTATGTTGCTGACTGACATTGCCTTCATTTCTCTAAGTGTGTGAGCATGCCCAGTATGCCCATCTGTATTTAATGTGTGGTTTGAGTCCAGGTAGTTTGTACTGCAGTGCTGACCTTTGTATTGTACACCGACAGGTAGCATGCTGTTTCTGCGGGGTATCCATCAAGCATTTGACATTGCCTGTTACTACAATTCTGCATAGGATGGGAGGGCTCACCTGACTATTTCTACATTTCTACATAGGATTGGGGGAGCACACCTGACTGTTTTTACATTACTGCGTAAGATGGGGGGGACACTCCTATCTATTTCTACATTTCTACACAGGATTGGGAGGGGCACATCTGACTGGTATTACAGTACTACGTAGGATGGGAGGAACACCTGTCTATTTCTACATTTCTACGCTGGATTGGGGGCACACCTGACTGTTAGTACATTACTACATAGGATGGGGGGCACACCTGTCTATTTCTACATTTCTACACAGGATTGGGAGGCACACCTGACTGTTATTACAGTACTACATAGGATAGAAGGGGCACACCTGTCTATTTCTACATTTCTACACAGGATTGCGGGGGCACACCTGACTGTTATTACGTTACTACTTAGGATGGGGGAGGCACACCTGACACTTGTACACATTTACTATGAATGTACTAATATGTCAGGTACTCCATTTCATTCTGTATTCTTACCTATCATGCTAACTAGAGGCATACCAGTGTACTACAGATCGTAGCTTTGGTTGCCCTACATATTAGTGTCTGACTTCCTACCCTTCAGAACAAACATCCCACTGCCTGACCTGCTGTAGTCTGACTGTGTAGGCCTGATGGGGGTAACCATATCCATCTTTCAGGGGCCATAGCACAGGCTCTGTTTGGGTTCATCTACACCTGTCCTGCTGGCTGAGACTGTTGTTGGGTACGTGAACCAGTCTGACTAGCATGTGTGAGTCATATGGACACACATGTCACCCAGCACATTTCCTGCAGTGGGTTTTGTCACCCTGTGTAGTACTGGCTACGATGGTGACTCCAGTATGTGTTGCAGATGTCATGGTGCCACTGTAGGTGTCTACTTTCTGCTGCCATGACATTCAGCCACCCATTTCCCTTGCATGCTCACATCCATACCATAGATACAGGTAACGGCACATTTTACTCTATCTGGCAATTGGTAGGTTGATTGACTTATCTTGAGGGTGTGCCAGAATTCCGGATGGTGCTGGAGGGCTGCCTGTGTTGGATGCACATAGTACACTCCCTATACATTGATCACATGTAGTGTCATGTTTGGCATCCCTTTTACTGTTTTTACGAGTCAGAAAGAGGTGTCATTCCCTGGGTCCCTACTGTGTCAGTGTCTGTGATATGCATTGTCTCTTTGCAGCAGCCTTGGCATACCGGGCATTCTTCTATCTGCCTACTGGGGCAGGCTCAGGTTGTTCCTCCTCTGAGTCACTCTGTGCCTGTGCAGGCCTTGGCATTGGTGGGGGGCTGTGTGACCCTGCCTCATGCTGTTCCTGGTGCAGCTGTTTCCACAGGATCATATTGTGTAATATGGCACATACCATAACAATTTGGTTACATGTGGCTGGTGAGTACTTCAAGGCTCCACCGGATGTGTCCAGACACCAGAACCATGACCTGAGCATCCCAAACACATGCTCTATTATATGTCTAGTCTGTGCGTGTGCCTCATTATGGAGTTCTTGCTCAGGTGTGTGTGCATTTCTGATGGGTGTCATCAGCCCTGTCTCCAGTGTGTAACCAGCACCCCCTACTAGGTGACTGTAGGGGATGTCTCCATTGGCAAATCTCTGGTACAACTGTGTCAGATGCCATATGTGGGAATTGTGACAGCTACCAGGGCAGCCAGCAAACACATTCATTATAATGCCCTGGGCATCACAGACGACCTGGCAGTTGATGGAGCGGATGCCCCTGCAGTTGATGTAGGCCCTACCCTGCTCACCGGGTGGTGCTTTGATGCATATGTGCATGCAGTCTATAGCACCACTACCTCAGGGTATTCTGCTATTTGGTAGAAGAGATGCATATTACTGACCAACACCTCATGGGTTTGAGGAAGTATACTTGCTCACCGGCATGTGCTGACATGGCATCCAGGAACTGGTGGAATACTCTGGATGCTGATGCCTGTGAGATCCCCATGATATCCCCAGTTGAGCTTTGGGAGGTACCTGTGGCTAGTATTCCTAGGCCTTCACATACCTTGATATCCACTGGGATTGGTTCCCCTCGGTCAGTTTGGTGTGTCAGGTGTGGCCGGCACAGCTCAACAATTTGCTGTAGGAGGTCTTTGTCCACCCTATAGTGCTCCAATATCTCCAGCTCATGTATCCCCTGGTAGATTACCCGGGGTCTGTACACCCTTCTGTGTCTCCTCACTGTGGGTTGATCGTCAGCATTCTCATCCTCACCAGTCTCAGCCTCTTGCACATGTTGTTCTATGTTGCCTGCTGCAGCCCTTCTCATTTTGTAGGTTTGTTTGTTAAACTTTCCCCACTTGTATACACCAGTGGTGTAGAGTGTGGGAAAAAAAAGAGGGGAAGGTGTTTGCATAGTTTATAGTAGTGTTCTGGGTTGGGCTGTTCTGCTGCCAGTGTAATTGGCTGATTCTGATACATTTCACCTGCCAGCTATGCTAGTTCTCCTTGATTACCTTCCTACTGCTGTTTTCCCTTCCCATTGCCTTTCTGTTTAACCTGGGGAGCGTGCCGTGCAAACAGAGTGCTCAAATGTGCACAGTGCTGCTATTTCCTGGTTTTACTTTCTCTTCCTTTAAAACCCAGTGAGCGGCACGCACACCCGCTTAGGCAATGTAAAGAGTGCTAGGCAGGTTTAGACACACCCCCTAGCTTAGCTGTGCTAACCTAGGAGCAAACCCAAGCCACAGGGCTCCAATCCACTTACATTATGCCTGACACACACCCCATGATGTCATCTAACTCCTAGGCTTGCACCAAGCTATTAGTACTCTTACACTGTTGGGACCTGACTTACATGTTGGGGAAAACTTGGATTCACTATCATTCCCCTCATTTGCATAGGATTGCCTGCTAATGCATAGTTACATGTCTCACACTGAGCCTCCCCCCTTAGCAACCACTACTCACTGGCCATGTTGTCTTCTGCCTGCCATTGACTTGCATGGCAGAATACTGATTTTAGTTAGAATGCTTAATTTATATTTCATTTATTATTTCCCCCGATCCAGTTTGTGCACCACTGCCCTACGCTTAAACAGCCGAGATTGGCTAACAAAAATAAAAGTTGATTTTTTTTATTTTTTTCAATGTTTGCAATGCCAATAGCCTTATACTTGGCCATTGGCATGCTTATTACATGATATGCAGCCTTTATTTGGAGCTGTCACAGCTCCGTATTGGATTTTGCAGAAATGTACTCGGTTAGTAACCGAGTACATTTCTGCAGATTGCACTAGTCCTACATGGCCGGTTGCAAGCTTCCTGGATTGCAAAGTCACCTCATCTGCATAGATTTCTCTTGCAAATGAGGTGATTTGCATACAGGGGCTTTGCCCGTGCAGGATTAGTGCAGGAGCGCTCGTGCACACCCCTGCAGGCTGTTCCCTGATCGCACGGCAGACATATTGCCTGCTGGAGCTCCTGCACTGATCTTGCACTCCATGCAAGCTATAGAGAATCTAGGGGGTATATCTGAACTGATCCATATAGGCAAGCAGCAAATGCAAAGAAAATGGAAATAGTCCAGCTCTTCTGAAAAAGTAAAATAAAATATAAGGAATTTATAATTTTTGTTCATCAGCACCAATGGGAATGTTTTTGTTTTTATCTATTATATTTGAATCATATTAAAACAGGAGGTGGAGGTAACATTGAAGATCATTATGTATAATTGAATACATACAGTAACATCAGAAAAGAAAAATAAAAGTTTGCAACTGTAATTAACACAGGTAATGACACTAATTCTTTGTAAAATAATGTTCTGACAAAATTTTCCAGGCAAATTTATAAGACTATAAAGGCTTATTGAGAAAATAAAATGAGTTTAGATATATCAGATTGCAACTATTTTTGAAAAAAAACATTTCTAAGATTATTACTATAACATTAGGGGCTTGAATAGGATATTGCCCTTTCATCCTTAATGTGCAATTAAATTTAGGAAAGATTATGTAAGACTGGGTTTTGGTAATTAGGCTCAAGACAGGCATCATCTTGGAAGTTTTCTTCTACTTGTAGTTTTAGGCTATTAACAGGAATGGTTATTTCACAAGTTTGCCTTTTAAAGACCAAGTCATTGCCAATACAGACACTTGCATGGCATCACCAAATATTTGCTCAGAGGTAAGCAAGAAGATGATTGGCACTAACAAATATTTCCTCAGCATGGAAAAGGATTTGTTCTATGCCCACAGAGATCTGTTTGGCATTGCCAAAGTCTTATTACTCAATGCCAAGATTTGTTGGAGATAAAAAGTAGATAAATAATGACTTGCATTTGGCATTGAGTAAGACTGTGATGGTATATAAAAATGCTTGCTTTGTATTATTAAAGACTTCAAAAAAGGTTTGATTGGTTTGTAATTAAACAAAAGCCTTCTTAACATATACAGCAATCTATTAGATGTCACCAAAGGCTTGTTTTATGATATTGACAGTGATTTGTTCATTGTGAGAATTACTTGTTTATATTAAAAAAAAGACTTGTTTGGAATTTTAAGACTTGTTAGGCATTGAAAAAAACATTCATCATCACAAAGACTTGCTCAGCAGTAACAGATATTTAGCATAATGGAAGAGTTGTTTAGTTAATTCAAAGACTTGTCTTTGTACAAGATGAGCAAATGATTCCAAACACAGGATAAGCTAATGTAGAGAGGTTATACTGGAATTTGAGCACAATATCAGATATTTGAACAGGCAATAATAAAGATAAGGGATGTTTAACTGCAGGTGAAAGTTATAACATATTTTAATGGCACATTGATGGAAATGGATACATGATAAATAGGGTACTATCATAACATACATTATTTATTTTATGGTGGTGGGAAAATTTTAAAAAGGTATTTGGATGGAAGATATATAACATGTGTGACATAGAAAAAAAAGTCCTGATTATGAACCAGATGCTCCAAGCTGCAAAAACATCCCATGCATTGGAAGAACTTGGCTGAGGGATAGGAGTGAACAGTTTGTGCCAGCTTGTGTGCTTTGAGAAAAGTATTTGTGATCCATCTGGTTACATTACCACAGACATGTCGAAGCTTGTAGGTTATGAATATGCAGAAGATATCTAGGGACATTTTCTTGGCTTGCCAGGCTGTTGATAATACCCATTATTAGCATGTGGGTGACCGCACTCATGTCCAAGGAAAAGACATAATAGGCCCCAGTCGTTATGGCAAAGCTCACATAAGCTACTGAGGATGGATGGTGTAAAAAGAAATGGCTTAATTTCTTACATTCTTAAATGTGAATGAGATTACAAATCACATCCATGGTTGACTGGATAATCTCTCCCTCCATAAAACTGCCTCCTCCAAAATATAGATAAATTTATAATTTCTAGAATTTTCTTCATGCCAAAATACCCACCCACAGTCTTTAATGAAATTAGTGGTCAGACAGATGCAAATCTTTATTAAAGATTGGCTTCAAAGATGTCAAAACTTGTGCACAAAGGTTAAAGTGCATTGCTAACATACTGAAGTACCTTTGTCACAGATACTTTCATTTCTAGTTACATTCCTTGTGTTAAAGTTGCAAGTGACCTTTTTTCAAAAAATGAGGATTATAGTGTGGTGGTTTGATTTTTTAGTTACATTGTTTACTCTGCTTTTTTAACCACAACTACAAAATTATGTCATAGTAGGTATTAAGCAATGTTTTGCATTTATATGGAAAATGTACTTGGCTACCAAAACCAGGTTACTTCTTTAAGAGAGCAGCTTCATTCTTACAGTATTGTTTCATAGCTACATTATCACATTCACTAATTGCTGATGCAAATAAAATGTTCAACCTACAAGATCTAGTTGACATCCTAACATTTGAGGAATCAAGAAACCCCCTACTGATACATTTATAAAGAAAATATGGTAGTGTTTGCATTAATTTTGGAAGGAAGGCATTGTGAGTTCTGTTTTTTATTGTGCCAGAGCAGGAGTTTTCATCTCTCAGAAAAATTTCAGGGAGCAATCCTTATCTACAAAATAAAATGCAAACACAACACATTATTTACATTACAGACTATAACAGACTGTAATGTCCATGGCAAGGAGGTTATACCCAATTTCAAGGGTTTCGTAGTTATATTTGTTTCAGAAAGTAGTCAATATAAGTTAATAAAAATTATATGATGTCAGTAGATTAGAAGTAGAGATAAAATGTAATTTGAGTGTATTATGAATGGGAAATGTATATGTTGTTAAGAATAAGAAAAGAAGTCAGGAAATGTCTGAGAAATTTTATACCAGGGCAAAAGAGTGTGGCATGGAGTGGTTAATTCATATTTTTGAATTCACACTGATAATCTACATGTAGTACACCTTACTGTTTGTACAGTAAGTGATGTAAAACAATTATAAAATAAGCACAGATTAAGTGCAATTGTTAAAATGACCATTTATTCAGTAACATACTAAATTGCTTTTCTGGAGATAGAGAAAGCAGAATACACAATACATTGAATAGCCATTGAATCATTAAATTCCCGTCATACTTATCGTAAAGAAATAGAATCCATCCTCATTTATTATACATATTGAAAGTGGTTACAAATCAAACTGATCATTAAGACTTGAGGGAGAGGCATAATTTTCCTAACATTACTGTCCCTTGTATTCCTGCTGTCAGATTAATGTGCTTTAGCTCTGATGCATAGCATAGCA
>NC_056751.1:221316296-221376296 GCF_019279795.1 Protopterus annectens
GGGTTATTATACCATATGATGGGACTGATGAGTGATGAGTAAAGGGGCACTATAACCCCAGTATGTCTAGATGGGAATCCTTTAGTAATCAGATGGCCTACATAGAAGGATGTCCTAACTACTGTGGAGATATGATTGTCAATGGGGAGATCACTATCTACCTTAGTCCCCAGATACCCCATTACCTCGTCTGTATTAAAGTGGCGGCCACTTATGTGTTAATATGTGGGTGCCAATTCCACAATGGAATGACCATGCAGTTAGTGGCACTTAGCTGATGGCCATGCCATTGGCACCTTGTGATGTTCTCTGTGAGCCCATTTGAGGGATGTCCGTGTCAGCTGGACTATCAATCATGGCTCCCAGTTCACAGTCATTCCAAACATAGTCTACCGTAGTCCACCTGTGTTTGCCTGTACCTCTGAGACGTATATGCCAAACAGTAGGGCTCCCAAGACTGAGTCCTGTGGGACACCAGTTGTGACTGTTCAAGAGTTGGACCTGGATACTGCTAATCATACCATGTGTGTTCTGTGTGTAAGCCCGTTGGCAACCCAACCTGTGATATATGGGTGAATGTACAGACTGGTGTGTTTATCAATAATAACTGAGTGGGGCATGGTGTCAAAAGCCTAGGTGAAGTCCAGGTAGTATGTGTGAACCACTTCCCCATCATCTAACGTCCTGGTGACTGTATGCAAGACGTCAAACAGGTTCAGTAGGCATGAACTGCACTCAACAAAGCTGACCTGGGTTGGGTCACATGTTTGAAGTTTACCAATGTCATTGGATGTGAACCATACCATTGTAGACCAGGCTAGTCAGGCTTATGGGGTGGTAGTTACCATGGTCAGTTGTGATTCCACCTTGATGGAGTGGAACAACCATTGCCACGTGCCATTGTATGGGCATGTAGCCTGTGGAGAGGCTGAGGTAGGAATGCTTAATTGGGTGGGGGGCAGGTTGTCTTGTACAGTTTGCAAGATGCAGTCTGGGTCAACATCTGCCTCCATTGACGCTGTGTTCTGCTGTTAGACAGGGCCATATCCACCTGTGTGTCTCTGATGGTTGGAATACTGTACCTTTCAGGTAGTGTTGTGGGCTCTTTAGGGGGTAAAGCATGCACCGAATGTATCTGCAAGGATGGTGGTGATATCAGTAGGGTCAGCATATTTTGTGCTATATTTCACTGGCACAGTGCAACTCTGTGTCACCACATAGATCCTTGACATAGCCAAAGAAGGCTTTGTGGTTATCTTTTGAATCCTTGCGTATTCTCCTACTGATGTTAGCCTTGGATGATGTCATGAGGGACCTACGTATCATACTAGTAGTGGTCATGGATATCTGCCCTTTGTGGGATTTGCTGTGTGTCTGGAACACTGTCCTACTTCTGTAGCATAGTCTATTTATTGCAGAGGTCCACCAGACCAGTGTCCTTGTCTAGGAGTGAGTCTTGGTTTACCAGCGATGGCACGATCCATACATCCATGTAGGTGCTTATAGACTGCATTTGTAAATCTGTCTGTATCTTGAGCAGTGTTTCCCCTTAGCATGGGGGCTGTGAAACCCCCCACCCCTGTCACTAGTAGTGTAAATTTAGCTGTAGGAAAGGTATACACTGTGGTATCCATGGGTGGGGGAGATGCTAGGGTGTGGAAACAGTGAATAGTTCATGGTCAGATCTAACCAGTGACTGGTTAACCTCCACTGTGGTGCACCAGTTGCCCATGTTGGTGATGACCACATCTAGTAGTTTCCACCCCATGATAGGGAGGTTACCACCTGATACAGGGCATTATGAGGTGAAACATTCCAGGAAGTGCTGGGCCTGGAAGTGAGTACCAGAGTACATTTCCCAGTTAATGGTATGGTAGTTGACATCAACCAATGCCAAGGTGTGTGTTAGGACTGTCATGTTCTCCACTGTCTCCAGGTAGGTGGAGTGGAGGTCCTGGGTCATGGAGGGTGTTCTGTAGAAGGTCACATTCCACATTGCAGTTGTTGCTGATGTTAGCTGCACATGGATGATCACAGAGATATCATGCCACCCCACTAACCTGGAGGTGTAGGTATCCCAGATGAATATGGATACAGCCCCTCCATGTCTGTCAGTCCATGTTCTGTGGCTGAAATGTGTGGTATTGGTTGTAGTCTGGTAGAGCTGTTGTGCTCGCAGGAGCCTTAAGACAGATTTCAGTTAATGTACAGATGTTGATGTTGTCCATCCTGAGGAGTGCTGTGAGTGCATGCATATTGTGATCACAACCTCTGGTGTTGAGTAGCATAATCCTCATTGATTCTGCTATTGTGCTGTTTATGGAACTTGTATTCACCTTCAAGACTCTCCTAAATAAGGCAAGGTGGCGGAGCCTGAATGGCTAACTGAGAAACAGCATTTTTGGAGCTCTATAGATTAGTACTAAATTCAGGAAATTAAATTGACTATTACTAACAAAACTACTACAAATATTTAGTTAATAGTCTAAAGCAACTAAATACAAATTTTGGTGGATTTCTAAAAGAAATTTCCTGCCAAATTACTTAGAAGTCTATACACAGCATCTGAAGAGATGAGCAACCTAAAGAATTCTCATGCTGACTTGACACTAAAAAAGGAACTACAACTGGTGACAACCACATTACAAGAATTATCAACAAAAATGGATGATTTTATGATTAATCTACAGAACCTAGAAGAGAACTCACAGAAACAAACAGAAGTCTTCAAAGAAATACTTCAGCAACACCAGTCAAAGTTAAACATTGAAACTTCTTTGACTGTCATTGATCAAAGGCTCAAAGAGGAGGACACACAAACAGAGTTTCTCTTGCAGCAAATACTTGGTTATCTAACAAACTAGATGATCTTGAAAATAGAGAGAGAAGGTCAAACATCAGGATTTTTGGTTTACCTGAGAAAACAAAAGGAGGGAACACTTTATCTTTCCTAAACTCTTGGATACCAGAGGTTCTAAATCTTAAAGGTTTTTTCTTTGGAATTGAAAGGGCCCATCATGCTCTGGGGAATAAAACTTCAGCAACAACTTCATCAACATCCATCATACCACCAAGATCGATTATAATAAAACTCTTATCTTTTAAGTGCTGGGCCTGGAAGTGAGTACCGGAGTACGTTTCCCAGTTAATGGTATGGTAGTTGACATCGACCAATGCCAAGTTGTGTGTTAGGACTGTCATGTTCTCCACTGTCGCCAGGTAGGTGGAGTGGAGGTCCTGGGTCATGGAGGGTGTTCTGTAGCAGGCCACATTCCACATTGCAGTTGTTGCTGATGTTAGCTGCACATGGATGATCACAGAGATATCATGCCACCCCACTAACCTGGAGGTGTAGGTATCCCTGATGAATATGGATACAGCCCCTCCATGTCTGTCAGTCCATGTTCTGTGGCTGAAATATGTGGTATGGGTTGTAGTCTGGTAGAGCTGTTGTGCTCTCAGGAGCCTTAAGACAGATTTCAGTTAATGTACAGATGTTGATGTTGTCCATCCTGAGGAGTGCTGTGAGTGCATGCATGTTGTGATCACAACCTCTGGTGTTGAGTAGCATAATCCTCATTGATTCTGCTATTGTGCTGTTTATGGAACTTGTATTCACCTTCAAGACTCTCCTAAATAAGGCAGGGCGGCAGAGCCTGAATGGCTAACTGAGAAGCAGCATTTTTGGAGCTCCATCGATTAGTACTAAATTCAGGAAACTAAATTAACTATTACTAGCAAAACTACTACAAATATTTAGTTAATAGTCTAAAGCAACTAAATACAAATTTTGGTGGATTTCTAAAAGAAATTTCCTGCCAAATTACTTAGAAGTCTATACACAGCATCTGAAGAGATGAGCAACCTAAAGAATTCTCATGCTGACTTGACACTAAAAAAGGAACTACAACTGGCGACAACCACATTACAAGAATTATCAACAAAAATTGATGATTTTATGATTAATCTACAGAACCTAGAAGAGAACTCATAGAAGCAAACAGAAGTCTTCAAAGAAATACTTCAGCAACACCAGTCAAAGTTAACAAACATTGAAACTTCTTTGACTGTCATTGATCAAAGGCTCAAAGAGGAGGAAACACAAACAGAGTTTCTCTTGCAGCAAAATACTTGGTTATCTAACAAACTAGATGATCTTGAAAATAGAGAGAGAAGGTCAAACATCAGGATTTTTAGTTTACCTGAGAAAACAAAAGTAGGGGACAATATATCTTTCCTAAACTCTTGGATACCAGAGGTTCTAAATCTTAAAGGTTTTTCCTTTGGAATAGAAAGGGCCCATCATGCTCTGGGGAATAGAACTTCAGCAACAACTTCATCAACATCCATCATACCACCAAGATCAATTATAGTAAAATTATTATCTTTTATGGACAAAGAACTGGTGTTAAAAACAGCTTGGAGGAAAAGTCCTATAAAATATAACCAGAACACAATAAGATTTGACAATGACTACTCCACTAACATGCTGGAACAGAGAAAAAAGGTATGGCCTCTAATAAAAACTCTAAAACAGAATAATATTAAATCTCAAATAGCCTTTCCTGCAAAAATTAAAATAATGCACCTAAGTGAGATGAGAACCTTCAACACTCTGGAAGAAGCCATGCATTTCATTCAAAACAATAACATTATAACCATTTCTGAAGATATGGAATGGGCATCCCCATCCCTGAAGAGAACCACTGAAAAAAATGGATGGACTGATGTCAAAAAAAAAAGAAACAGAAAACTGAATCCAAAGTACCAACTTCTATGAAATCTCTCAAGGTGTCAACTGCAGCCTAACTATTAAAAGCATCTAAATGGTCTCACTATGTATTAATACCTTTAATCTCATGCATTTATTCACAACATATATATGCAAGAAAATGTATGTTTCCTATAACTATTTATACATGTCTTATCATCCTATTAAGTTTCTCTTCTTCTCTTTGTTTTAATAAATTTGTTTGTGTCTTTCGGCTTTTCCCAGTTAGGGGTAGCCACAGTGGAACTCTGGTCTGCTAATGATTGGCAGTTGATTTTTACGTACTGGCTTGCCAGGCCTGATGCACAACCTTCAATGAAGGTACACCCATTCATGCATGTCTCCACGCAGAAGATGCTCTAGCTGAGAATCGAACTGAGCAGTGTCTTATTGTGAGGGGACAACACTACCGCAGCACCACCATCGCGGGTCCCTCTTTGTTTTAATAAATAAATGTTAAAAATTTCTACTACTTAATATAGCTATTTATTTAATCTAGTAATATCAAAGTTAAATTATTATGTTTTATAACTATATTGTTCAGCCTACTAGTGTCATGTCTATTATTTAATTAATTAATTTTCCTTTTATTAAAATGCCTAGTTATTTTCAGTCTGAGTCTCATACAGTAGCACGTATAGCCTTTTTAGACTATATTAATGAAATGTTCCTCATAGCTCTGAAACGTTCCCATTTTTAAATGGAGAAACGCTATTGAGATCTGTCAGTTAAATTAAAGTAACAAGAAGGTATTTCCTCATTGCTGATGTGAATGAGGATGTTAAGAAAGAGACTCGTTTTGAGTTACAGTTATTACATGTAATAAATTGTCTGTAATATAAAACTGGAGTTTACTTTGCTTATCATTTAGTAATGGTAGAGTAAATATATATATGCTTTATCTGATTGGCTTTGATTGTTCCAAACCGGTGTGTGGTTGTCAGTCTAGGTGCGTATAAAACAGTTTTTTTTCTCTATTTTTGTTTTTACATTTTAAATATGCTACCTAAATTTCATTCCATGTTAAAATGTTAGATCGATTAGTAACTAACATACTGTGATAGGGAACAGTATAGAATTATTTGAATTAAGTGAAAATAAATGTCCTGCCTTTGGACGATGCATTAGAGTAATGTATGGAAGAGGTGATCTAACGAACTGCAAATACACACAGACTACACATTAATTCATATTCATTACAATATTAAAACATCAACTTCCTTCCATGGCATAAATGACAATTATTACATACCTATTTATTTTAACCTTTGTTATACTGCCCACAGCCTATTGCATAATATATACATTGCAGTCATTAATAATTAGCTGGGGTCTTCGCAATGGCCTTAAACAATGTGTATGCTTCTGGGGAGTATTGCCATAATCATCACTGTTGGTATTATGGTGAAAAACATTTTTTTTTGCTTCTTGCCTCAGATGCACTAACGAAGAAAGGTTGTACACCAGGGATATGGCCTATTTGAAATCTTGTCCGGTCTGTCATTGTGTGCTTGCTGCAAGGACTGGCATTATTGTTACAGCTAGAGGAAAAAATTGTTACTGAAAGTAGGGTTTGGGTTTCTTAGATGGCTGCGTTACTGAGATAGTTGTTACTTGGAATGGCTTGATGATTGTTTCTATTTTGGGAAGTTGGCTGATAGTGGAGGAATTTTCTGGGCAGGGTTTGTTGAAATATCTGGCGATCTCTACTTGTCGGGGATAATTGGTGGGATTTCTCTGTGGAATAGAGGCCAGGAACTGTTGTAATTCTGGTGATGTACTGCTTTGCCTTCTGAATTGATAATGAATGGTGCATTTTTTTGTTGGTTGCAGTTGCAGATTATGTGGAACTGATATACAGTTGTGGCGGGTCAGATTGGAGAAGCAGTCGGTCGAGTGAATTGGTGTTGTATGAGGTCAGATAGTATGCAGAGAGTGGGGTTAAAGGTGCAATGGACACGATGTGAGCTGACCCTGGTGTCTTTGGGTCAGGGGTAGTGTGCTCCTTGCGAGGGAGAGTGTCAGAGTTTTGAGACTTTTTTTTTTCTTCCTCTCTCTCTTCCGTTTTCACGGCAGTTGTTTGAGCAGGAAATAAGTGCTTGTGAAGTTTTATAAAAGTCTATTTAGACTGCAGTTTGCATGAGCTAGGGAAAAAGTTTTCTCCTATCTTTACAATTGCAGAGTAGTTTAATGTCGTCATAACAATGAGTAGATAAGGTTTTGATTGGCTGCTGGTATACTCATACCCTACAGAAGCACGTTCACAACACACTTCAGGAAACAAGCTAGATTTCCCTTATCTAGTTATACCGCGTACAAGAGAATATAAAATTAAATCTGATTGTTGTTTGAACCATATTTTAACAAAACCATTATTAAAGTAAACCAAACAACTAAAATGATATAAGTACCTGATCAATACATTCATAAAAACTACTATGCTTTATACCACTTAGATAATTTAAACATATGCATTTTTTTGACTGTCTTTCTAAAGCATTACTGTAATTATTAGCTGAAATATAATAAGATTAAGCCTATAGTCAGATTATAATGTAATTATACAGTCTATTTTAAATCTGATGAACAGTTCTTGAAAGCATATATTTATATATTATAAGATGTGATATTATTTTTTAATTTATGTTATTGCTTGTAAGCCTTGTGATTAAGGACTAAAGTGTCTGTGTGTTTAAACAAGTGAATTCATATCCAATATGGAAAGTTATGTTGATACAATGAGCTGAATAAGTTAATAATTAGTATAATTCAACTGCATTTGTTTTCTATGTTTAGATGGTAATGATATAGTAGTTAATTCATATTAAACAATGCCTTCTACAACCAAATGTTTTTAAATCACAATAATAGTTGTTTATTAGACTTCTTGATTATTTACAGTATATATAGAGCTCAAAGGAATGGGAAAAGGAAGTTAGAGTGATAGTTCACCAGATGTTTCAATCTGTTGGACTAGGAATGTATTTCATTCCATGGTGGGAAGGGATTAATGAGATAATTACTTTAACTTTAGTATTTATTTTAGTTTTTAAATTGTTCATTATTTTTACTGAGCCTGATGTATACTTATTGAGTACTTTAGTGATAACATGCTTCACTGAGATAATTGATTATGTACTAATCAATATCACTTTATTTTTTTAAGGAGGGGATGATTTCAGGTAAAGTCAATGACACCTTTAAATATTTCCTCAAAATAATTTGATATGGACCTTTCTATATTATCGTTAAACATTAATGGTCTAAATATTCCAAATAAAAGATCTAACTTACTAAGATATCTAAACTTAAATAGATCACAAATAATTTTTTTACAGGAAACACATTTCAAGAGCAAAGATAATTCCACATGGAACCCAAGTGAGTTCAAGACCTTAGCATGTTCCAATTTTAAAACAAAGAAGAGGGGGGTAATAGTTCTATGGAGAAACAATTTATTAAATCCTGAAATAATACATAAATATATAGACAATGAGTGCCTTATAGCTATAGTCATTCTGACATTTAGTAACAGGTTGTGGACACTAGTAGACATATTGGTTTCCGGTATTGGGATGGGGACAGTCAAAAAGCATTTATATCAAATTACAAGCATATTTAAAGGTAATTTAATAATAGGGGGGACTTTAACTGTATTACAGATATGTCTGAAACTACTAATAAAAATCTCTACGTCTAACAGCTACTGCAAAATTACTAAAAAAAAAATGGACCGAATCCTTAAAATTAAAAGATACCTTTAATGTTATAGATAATAATTCCTTGGTATTCTCCCATCAAGATTATATATATGGTACCCAAACCAGAATTGATAAGATATATATTTCCCAGGATCTTCAAACAAAAATTACTTCTTTTACAATAATTCCTTGCCCCCTCTCAGATCATAATTATTTAGTTCTAAAAGTGCAAATACATTTTAAATCACTTGCTTTTCTTACTAGAATTCCTTCATATATTACAAAAATTAAAGAATTTAAGCAATGGTTAGTGAATGAACTCAGTTTCTTTGTAGATGTAAACTACAATTCAGAAGTGAATATAGTAATGGTATGGGATTCATTAAAAGCTTATATCTATGGAAAAATGATTGCTTGGTATAAAATTAAAATCAAGGAATGGGAATCAGAACTTCAAGAACTACAAAGAATGCTCACATTATTTAAATCTAAAAAATCTCCTAATTTATAGAGAACAAGAAGACAATAGAAGACTTAAATAAAATATATACTGAAATCTTAAATCACAAAACTAATTTAGCCATGGAGAGGTTAAAAATAAATTCTTATGCCACATCTCCAAAACACTTACATAACTTATCTGTTAAAGTTAAAATCCAATCTAAAGCTAATACTATTGTTAATATACTACAGGAAGAAAAAGTAAGAAAGTTTTGGAAATAGGAGATATTCTAGATGCTTTTAAGTGTCATTTCAAAATCATTTTAAAAATAACCATAATTTGCCAGAACATCCCCTTTTAGAAAATGGGCAGGATTCACAAAACCTCCGTGTAAGAGTTAATATGTCTTACACGGAGGCTGCAGTTAAATGTTGTGACATCAGTATGCCATGCATATTCATGAGGGCATGCTGAATCACACCCTAGGCTAACACGGTCCGAGTAGGAAAGTAGGGGGCGTGTCCGCATGGCGAGTTCTGCAAAGGGACACACCCCCAGAAGAGTCAGAGTCCTGAAAGTAAACTCCCACGAGCGAGTCCACGGAAATATCAAGAAACACAACACCACACATGCCCCCACAGACTATAAACCCAACTGTAATGTAAAACGTAAAAATAACAGTTTAATTTCTTTTTATAATTTCAAAAATGTTTGCCCATAGTTGCGCTCATTTGTGCGGGTGTGCCCTCCGCTCAGCCACAGTTAGCAGTCATTGAAAAGCATATAAGATCTAAATATGCAAATTAAGCCAAGTAGCAATAGCGTAGCGGTAGAGACATTGGCCAAAGAGG
The DNA here is from genome assembly GCF_019279795.1 of Protopterus annectens. Lineage (NCBI taxonomy): Eukaryota > Metazoa > Chordata > Ceratodontiformes > Protopteridae > Protopterus > Protopterus annectens. Next base: position 221,326,062 of record NC_056751.1, read on the forward strand.
AGGTAGTCACGGTTCGAGCCTCAACAACATCATTTTCTATTTTTAGTGAAATAAGCATGAAACAATCCCCTGACATATATGTGTATATATATATATATATATATATATATATATATATATATATATATATATATATATATAAAACTATAATTTAAGTAAAATGTAATGAAATGGGCCATGTATTTTTGAAGAAATCTGACACAATAAAATAAAAAATTTTTTATAAGTGCCCATAGCTGAGCAGCGCTCTAACAAGCTGAGTATGACTGCCCGCAGATGAGCAGGGGTTTAACAGGTGTAATATGAGTGCCCGGAGTTTAGCAGCGCTTTATCATGTGTAAAATGTGTGCCCGTAGCTGAGCAATGCTTCAGACAGTGTAATATGCGTGCTCATAGCCAAATAATGCGTTACCCAGCATAAGCCATTTGCACAGAGCTGCGCAGTGCGCAAACTGGCTTACCGATGAGCAACGTTGAGCAAGCTGTATCAAAAGCCGCCTTTACACAGACACACCTTCTAGCCTGTCTAGACAGTAGTAAAATAAAAAAAAGCAATGGCTCGAACCCAGGATACTGTGCACCACAGTCAAAGTACTAAACCACTAAGCCATGACAGTTGTACTGAGAAATGCAGTATTAGCACATATATATAAGAATGAATGGAAATAGAAGCATGACAAAGCAGGTATTTTTAAGCTGATACACTTCCAAAATGGCCAATCACAGATAAGTGCAGGAAAACTGGCATATATCAGCCCCATAGGCGGGTATACACAGCATAATTGATTGTGGAACCCATTTGCAGTCAGAATGGCAGGTGTAGGAGAGGGCAGTCGCTTCCGAGCACAGAGGTGGGGTGTTGAGGAGTCCAAATATATGGTCTGGCTCCTAGTCCACGATCATGAGGCTCAACTCATGCTGGGCCAGGTTCCCTGGGGTGCATACAAGGCAGAGGCATGGAACCGATTGGCACATGATCTCACCAGTGCCACAGGCATACCAAGGACTGGTGAACAGGTCCGTCAAGACCATGCGGGCCTGAAGAGACGTAAGCAGGACCAACTGAACTGTTGGATCCAGGAGGCCCGGCAAATGCCCAAAGCCCCACTACTGAGTAAGTATCCATATAATTAAGTATGTAAGAAATTTATCTTAGCCTTTATTATGGAGATGTATGTTCCAATATTACTTCATTTATATCACAGCTGCAGGTGTCCGTTCTATGAATCGTCGAGCCTATGCTGATAGGCTGGTGCGGTTGCGCCACCAGGCAGGTTAGTAATTATTTTGATGGAATTGTTATAGAATATAAGTGAGACAGCTTGTAAAATAGTTCAGTGTAGTCACATATTAATAAAGTTCAAATAAGCATAGAAGAAAGATTCTGCTAGTACTGTATGATTAGATAAGTGATGCAGCCTGTAATCCAGAAATAAACATTAAATAAGTGTCAAATAGAGATTGTTCACCTGTATTGTAATATCAGATAACTGATTTAGCCTGAAAAACACTGGTGAACAATCTACACAGGATAGACATGTGTCAAATACCCCTTTTAAAATCTGCCATATGAAATAAGTGAGTCTGTTGGAAAGGATTGTTGTAACAAGTAAGAAATGTTAATAATGCCTAGAATTCAGTACCATCATGAATTTTAAAAATAAAACAAGTGAGAGTGTGAGAAAGAGGTATGAATCGACCAAGAAAGCTGTAATAAGTCTGGAATAAAGTTATACTGCAGTCAGTACATTATGAAATGAATGAGACAGCCACAACCAAAGAGTGAAATGGGTTTAAGAAAGTACTGAACCTGGAATGTGTCTGTCCCACAATTTGAATATGTTGCTGTACCCTTGCAATATGGAGTTAGTATGGTTGTATGAAATACTGAACATCCACAGTTGTCTAGAGCCATATAAATCAAATGTAGCAGGATGCTGTACCTGAACACAGCCAGATATGAACATGTATGAATAAAAATGGAATGTATATTAATGTAGCAGTAACATTCCCTCCATCAACATTCCCAAGGTTACATATAGGAAACTGTACTAAGACATGTAGGGTATATATATCTGCAGCTACTAGAAATGTACAGCATATGTATAGGTAGTTTAAGTTGTTAATGTAATATTTCTTCACCCTACCCTATTTCACAAATAATGCCATTCCACACCAAACTGGGTATGTGTATTCACAATTAATTCCCATGGACATTTGTCCTGTTGGTTCATGCATATCTGCATGTACGTTGATGCATGTGCCCTATTCACATATCCAAACCTGATGGCCTGTTGCCATCAATCAACCCTGCATGCTGTTGGATTGTGTACTGTTGTTCTAAATATGCATGTGTTATGTTTGCTGTTCAATGTTTGGAATCCATGGGTGTTTGGTTAATGAGAATACTGATGCATGCTGTTACAACTAATTTTGAATGGTGTTGTTTGTTACTAACCCAAAATGTCATAAACTACTGCTAAACATAGGACAAGAAGGAAGGCGGGTTCCAGCGGACCCACCTCTCCCACCTCAGCTGGCGAGTTCACCTGGCACTAGTGCCCAGGCCAGTACCTCCTCCGGTGGCCCTGTGCCATCTTCGGGTGGAAGCATTGCAGGGAATGGGGCTCGTCCCCCCTCTGCAAGCGTGGCCGGAGGAGAACATCTAATCACCCTCCAAAGTGTTCGGTCTGTGGTGAGTGGCGAGATCAGGCATTCTGTGCTTGAACCCCTACGTCAGCTTGAGGCATGGGTGGCGCAACTCACGGGTGTACCTGCCCATCCTATACAGCCCCCAGCACAGCCCCGTCCTGGGCAGTGAAGGTGCAGTGGTAACTGCCCATGGGTGGGGATCTCAGTTCCACTGTTGCCATCTGTGGGCTCATGGGCTCGTGATATCCAAACATCCGTCCCTGTCAATTGTCCCCCCCCACATGTGTCATACTCCGCCCCGTATGCATATTGTTTGTCTTGTCTGTTAACCTCCCCAACCTACCTCCCCAAATATACCTACTTCCTGTACCTCACATTCCACTCTCACCTGAAAAAAAAATAAAAAAAGGGCACTCTGTTCCCACAAAAAAATTACGCCCCATACATAGCTGCCCATTTTGCAGACATGTCTGCTGGACATGTGAACTGGTAATTACAATTGGTTGTACAACATATTTTGTTGTCCTCACCCCTCTCTCAGGGGTGGAAGATTTCAAATTTCACACCAAATTACACACATATGCACAGCTGTTGCTGATAAAAAAATGGGCAACTATGGGCCTTTCCTACATCCTTCCTGCAAATCCCAAGCTTGTTTTCCTACTGTCCTACCCTCTTTGTGCCCCCTTTTTCACTACTTTCCTATCTCCCCATTTTCTTTTCTTTAAAAGAAATTAGCGCAGGTGTGCGCTTGTGTGCGCTTAGCTAAGCATGTGTGCGCGAAGCTAAGCGACAGTGCGCATGCGTGAGCACTGCGCAAACCAGCGCTAACCTGCTTACAACTGCTTAAAAGTGCCTTAGTCACTCTGAATGACAAGGCCTGTAGTCTGCTCAGCAGCAAAATACAATTCCTCTGTCAGTCTCGAACCCAGGACCTTAGAATCACTAGTCTGCATGACTTACCACTAAGCCATGACTGATATACAAGAACTTGGTGCTGAAAGCAATATATCATGAAATAGAAGGACGGAATATAAAAGGAATATATGAAGGCTACAAGCTTGTTTCTTGTATCTTTACTGGCAATTCTTGTGGAAATGTATTACATTAGTGTGATAAGAGAAACAGCCATGCTAGTAGGTAATAATGTGACAGTAGCACCTTGCAAACCCCACACACTATCAGAGCAGGATAAACACCACCATATTTGAATAGGTAAAAGACCAGACCTCCCAACTGTGACTGATTTATAGGGATGTTCCTGATTTGCAAACAAATGTTAACTGTGCCCCACTGACTCCCTGTGAAATGTACCAACAGTAGGCAGAAAGGTGGGGAATCACATGTAATGGCAACTGTCAATAAGTTAAAGTAGACTCTACTTGCATGTCAGAAATGGTGTAGTAATACATATGCTCAAAATACCCCACAGTCACAACTGCAGAATACCTGAAATATATCACGGGTGTATCCCACTGATATGTACCATTCCCTGAGTCTGCTCAAATATGCACCTGAGAGTATCTGAGGCCTGCAAGTGTCAGAAACTCACAGGCGTATCAGCCTGTCTGCTGTCACACACTGTGTGAATAGCTGTAGAATTGCTTCCACAAGCACACCCTCATGTAGGAGTACAACCCAGAAATATCAAAGGATGTAGCCATCTAATAAAATAAGGACAGTATAGCAGTTTACAAGCACTGCATGTGCCTGATATTCATAACTGGCAGTACAAAGTACAAGGCCCCACTACTGCTCAGCAGCAAAATAAGATACCCTTGTAAGTGTCAAACCCCACACCTTGGCCTTACCAGACTGCATGCAGTATCCCCAAACCACACCAAACATATAAGAAATTGCTGCTGAAAGAAATATATCATGCATTACAAGGACTGAATGTAAATGGAAAATAGGAAAGCCATTGCAACACATTCCAGTAAAGACACACAGCAGGCCTTCAAGGAGTGAATGTAAAGGCTAAATAGTGAAGACATAGCAACAAATTGCAAGAGCTACTGTTGTATACCAGTTAATCCACAAGTCCCACAGGAAAGTACATACTCCCATGTAAACAGTATTCGTATTATTAGGTGTGAGTTAACATACACACTGAGAAGAATGCACTGGAAGAAGCAACAGTCAGGTTTCAGTACAACATGCATTTCAGTGCCTACAACACAGCCTTAGATATGAGAGACATACCAACCTTTTGACTCACAGAACAGTATCCACAGCAAACCAGCATGGTCCCCACCTTGAAAAACTGAAAGGGCTATGCCTACCTAACCTAACATGTTATAGCACTGTCCTGAAATCACAGTGAGAACTGCAATTACCACACAGCAGGCTGCATGCAATTAGTAAATGCTGGCTAACAATTGGTGCAGAGGCCATCACATGCACATGTGCAGATACCTATAAAAGCAGCCTGTACTCCCAGTCCACACATGCAATAATATCATTGCAGCAACTGGAGGGAGAGAGAGAGAGACAGAGAGAGAGAGAGAGAGAGAGAGAGAGAGAGAGAGACCAACAAAATAAAAAGAAATACAAATAAAAAAACATCAAGACAGCAGCACGCCATACAGCAGCAAGGCAGCAAGCCAGCAGCAAGTCATACAGCAGCAAGGCAGACAGCCAGCAGCAAGCCATCAAAAAAAGCAGTCAGAAACAAAGGTAATGTACACTACATAATCTAATAATCTACATACTGTGAACCCTCCATATGTGTTAGCAGTCTGTATCTATATGTATATGAAGATGTGCATAGGGCAAGGGACATACTGCAACTGTTAGTGAAGGCTGGACATACATATGTAGTTGTTGATATGTGCACATACCAATGTAGGTTGTAGTACAACGTACAATGTAGGTTGTACAGTAATGGATGTTTAGAAGTATGTTAGTGTGTGTATTTGTATGTGTAAATAATATATATATATATATATATATATATATATATATATATATATATATATATATATATATATATATGTAAATATATATATATATATATATATATATATAATACATATATGTGTACATAGATAGAGAGGTATGTATAAATAGATAGACATATATAGATAGATAGATAGAATATGTATATACATATATATGTAATAGACACATACATAGCTAGATATATATAGATACATACACATATACAGACAGATATGAATGTCTAGAGATATGTATGTATATGCATATCTCTCTCTCTCTCTCTCTCTCTATATATATATATATATATATATATATATATATATATATATATATATATATATATATATATATATATATATACTGAGAGAGGCACATGTGTACAGATGTATTGCAACAGGTGCCTGGTGACAAAAGCATGGACTGAACACCACTGTGGATACTGCAGTACCATACCCCATTCAAAAACACTATGCCATATGAGTCACCCTGTGTAACTGTTTGACAGGAGCAAGTACAATCACATTACATGTGTCCCAAGGGGCAGGGTAGCATAACACTATGCTGCCCTAGGCCCAGGGCCAATAGCATAGGACCTACCTATGAGACAATGCACACACACATGTACTCATTGCAATACCAACTATGTGAGGTGGAATGAGTGTGCCACTGACTGTATGCAAGGTCTGTAATGGTGTGATTGCTCAGCATGACTTTGTGTCTGTCATGGTAGTGTGTGTCCATGGTGTGAGGCCAGAGAAAGCTGTGTCAGTTATTGGGATACAAACATACTACATTTCCATATGTTGTGTTGTGGATCCTTGTATACGACTGCGGTGTAGGTAGGGGTATGGCAGCAAAGACTAGGGTGCATTACCATTGAAACTGTAACTGTGCATTGCATGCATTGCATGGGATGACAATATTCCCCATCCATTAGCTTGATACATACCCCCAGTGTGAGGTCGTGCATTGGACCTCAAACAGTGTGCCGAGTGCTGGTGTATACTAGTTTGTTGTATGGAGTGTGGCAGGCACTGTCACACGGATGTTGGCTGAGCACTGATATGTGTTAATTTACATGTGTATCCCCTGATAGACAGACAGATGCTATATATGGCAGTTCAGTGATAGCAGTACAGTAGAGTATTATGTGTGCCATATTACTTGCTGGCATATTTTTCTTTTCCTTCCAGGGCGATGGTGCATCAGTGCAACCACTGTTATTCGGCTGCAGAGGATTAGGAGATACACCAGAGCCTGGTGCGGGATTTTTCAACACTCTTTTCCTGGACCAGCCAGAACCAGCAGGAGAGGGCTGCACTGTGGCAAGACCTTGTCTGTCAGGTAAATGACATAGGCATGCATAACTGGACATATGAGCAGGTACACCATCACTGCAGTGATTTAATTAGAAATGTCCATCAGCGTGCGTCTGATATCCGCAGGCAACAGCTTGCCACAGGTGGTGGGGTACCTATCTACCCCCCCCTCACCAGACTGGAGGAGCTCCTCCTAAGTGTTGTGGCTCCAGCCCAACAACAACAACATCCACAGACATGTGTAATGATGGCGGCTGGAGCCACACAGCATGTGGACATGGAGTGTGCAGGTAACATGCCATATCTGTAGTTGACTGTTCTCTGCACTAGTGGTTTATGCATATTGTGTACTGTGTGTGTAGCTGTTATCCTGGAAATTCCTGTGCAAGACTGATATTCTCAATATCATCAGTACACCTGTGAAAGCCAACTGTTGTACTACTGTACTGTATCATACTCACAGTATCAATGGCAGCGCTGTGCCCACTGACAATAACTGTCTTATTTGTGCAGGTCCCTCTGGAGTAACAGTAAGGCAGCCAATCCATGCTGGTGAGTGTGTAATAACAATACTATTAATACTAATGATAATAATAGTAATAATACCCTCAAACAGATTGTGTATGTGTTGGATTGCAGGTGTGTGTGTGTGTATGTGTGTGTGTGTGTGTGTGTGTGTGTGTGTGTGTGTGTGTGTGTGTGTGTGTGTGTGTGTATCTCATGTACTGAGGAGTGTGCATGTGCCCATGTGTGCATGTGTGCATATGACCATGAGTGCATGTGCCCATGTGTGCATGTGCCCATGTGTGCATGTGTGCATGTGCCCATGTATGCATGTGTGCATGTGCCCATATGTGCATGTGTGCATGTGCCCATGTGTGCATGTGTGCATGTGCCCATGTGTGCATGCATGCATGTCTGCATGTGTGCATGTGTGAATGTGCCCGTGTGCATCTGTGGTAACATTGTGTACACATTGTAAACTGTGTTTCCTGTCTTCCTCTCACAGGTTCTGGTGCTGCTCTGGTGGAGTGCAGCAGGGAACCTGAAGCCACTGCTGGGGATAGTGATAATGATGATACATGTGAAATGGCACAGGGAGGTGTGACAGGGTCTGTTGTTGGTCAGCCAATCGACAGTACACAGCAGTCAACCCCATCACTGCGCACAGTCATCCTGCCAATACATCCATTGTCACCAATGTCCTTAGCTGAGGGACAGCATACAGTGGGCATTGACCAGGGTAATGTGGTATCAGTGGCACATGCATCCCCTGACAGCAGCCATGGCCAGAGTCCTGACATGGTACCACACAGGCAGATGTCCAGGGGTTCTCGTGGGAGCATCCGTGGTCGTACTGCCCCTGTCAGACATGCCCACAGAGGTCTTTCAACCTCAGCTATGTTCCGGGCTGTAATGCAGGCACAGGCATGTATGGAACGGTACACCAGACAGGGTCTGAGGGAGCTTAGAGCACATCGCACTGCTATGAATGACACTATGCGTGACATTGCGGCTGCTATCTATACTGTCAGCAAGGTCATTGACAGACGTTGGGGGGACACATTAGATCTGTTCCACAACTACATGTCCATGAGCCAGGGCAATGCAGGATGGTTGAGGCATCGACGTGGATGTATGCCAGCAACATCAGCAGCTGGCAGTCATCGCAGACGACAACAAACCTGCAGCCACTCCCATAGTGCCAGTACCAGCCCCAGCAATGCTGGGTCTGTGCTGTCATCAGACCACCCTAGGAGACCACGTGCACGTGGCTCTGGACAGTCCCAGCAGGGACATGTGTCCAGTCATCAACCAACTGCTTCTGATGACAGTACCCAGTCTGGCTTAGTACCTGATACTGTCCGTAGCACCCCTGCCAGGCACAGGTACCGTGTCCATGGCCAGAGACAGTGATCTGTATGACCTGGCAGGTACAGTCTGTGGCTGTCCACAAACACCCATATATGGCAGCCATGAGGTGGAACTGTGTGCATGCATACACACATGCATAATGCTAACACCTAGGGCTAACACATATACACACACACACCGCATCAACATTGCCCCATGTTGTACTGTTGTCCCTCACTAACACACACACACATACATGTTGATTGGATGTGTCAATGGCAGACTCGGGCATACCAAGTACACACCCTGTGCATATGATGAAACTGTGCCACCTCCTGCAATCTGTAGCATTGAAGCAGGAACAGGATAGCATGGTGCTGATGCACAGGGTGACTACATAGAACTGTAGTAATATTATCATGTTGTTAACAGTACAGTGTAATGATATCATTGTGGGTATATCCCAGCATGCCTGAGGCATTCACAGTATGACTGTCATTGTAGTTTTTTATACACCACTGTTAATTACAACAGTGTAATGTCTGCACATCTTTGCATTCTGGTGGTAAGGCTGAAAATACAAACCCACCTACATAGGTAGCACAGGGGATAAGAAAATGGAAGTAATGGTACTCAATGCCAGACATGTAAACCGCAAGATGCATGCAGTCCAAACTCTACTCAGCATAGAGAATGTTGATATCTGTGCAGTAACAGAAAACAGGTTCAAGGCTCCCAAGAGCAACCTAGCACTTCCAGGTTACATCTCATACCATGCTTGACAGCCCCAAAACATGGAACTAACTATGAAAGGAGGGTGAGTCTCAATAAATGTCAAGGATACTCACACCCCCAGGTTGTTGCCACAACATGAAGCATCACAGACTATCCACGTGCAACTAACAGTGGGTAAAACTGCCTTCCAGTTCATAGACTGCTACAGACCACCCTCCTAAACCCAGGAAACCCACTTGGCCTACTTAAGAACACATGAATATATGAAGGTGTCTCCAAACACCATTATATTGGGCAACTTCATCTACCCACACATAGACTGTGTGCATTACTGAAGCTCCAACACCCTAGGCGAAAGGTTCCTAGAATTCATAAACTCAAATGCTGTGGAACAACTTGTTACCACTCCCACAAGAGGGGAAAACATACTGCACCTGATCATCAGCAACATGTGGACTCTATGCTCCAGACCAGAAGTGTATCCCTCACTGTTAAGATGACACCATAGAGTAATCTCACTGTATATTCACATACCAACCGCAGCCCCTGCACAGAAAACCACAGTGAAAATGTTGTGTAAAGCAAATTCCATGTTTTCACATGAGGCAGGCTTCACACATGGGAACTATTTAATGTCACAGGTACATATCTCTATGTGGCACACACATACCTCATGTGTGCATTGAAATTACTGTTATAATATATGTCTTACAATAATAAAACCAACACCCACCACACATTGACAAACACTAACTATGTTATGACACTTGAGAGAGACACATTAGCAGAGCACGCTATTCAAATTATTGGGAGGTTTCCCTTCCCCTGCTATACTTATAGGGTGCTGACATCATCAGTGTTTACAAAGAGGAATGTACATCATGTAGTGTGTTATTCCAGTTGCCAAAAGGGCCATTTCTTTCAAAGAGAATTGCATACACCCTGTCCCCAAACACACACACAGACTGACCATTTGCAGGATTCAAACCCCTACCTATGTTATGACACTTGAGAGAGATGCATTAGCAGAGCACACTATTTGAATTACTGGGAGGTTTTCCTTCCCCTGCTATACTTATAGGGTGATGACATCATCAGTGTTTACAAAGAGTGCTGACATCATCAGTGTTTACAAAGAGTCACAAGGCTCAGTCCTGGGACCTCTCTTGTTTGGTATATATTTCGGGGAGGTACAGGCCAACACGGAAGGACTATGGCTGACCAAGTTCACAGATGACTGCAAACTGGGTGCCATAATCGACTCTCCAGCCGACACAAGCATCCTCCAAAAGGGCCTCATAGAAACAGACAACTGGTGCCAGAGCCATGGCCTCAAGCTAAATGCCAAAAAGTGTATAGTCATCTCCTTTGGCAAAAACAAAGTGCCCACAAATTACCACATAGGTGGTAATCCATTAAGTACAGAAGAAGTAATTAGGGACCTGGGGGCCCAAGTTGATAGCAATCTCATTTGACAACCACGTGGCCAAAGTGGTTAGAAAAACATTTTATATAGCCCACCTAATCATGAAGGGATTCACATCTAAATCAGGGGAGGTATTCGTGCCTCTTTACTTATCCCTCATCAGGCCCATAATTGAGTACAATGCCCCTTTTGGGATGTACCTTACCAGACACCTGCAGCAACTGGAAAGACCCCAAAAGTACCTCACCATGAAGATCAAAGGGCTCAAACAGATGCCATATGCTGCCCGGTTAAAGAAACTCCAGCTCTACTCAGTGGCATACCACCTGTTCAGAGGCGATCTGTGCTGACGTATAAAGCCATGTCCAACTCGGAATTAATGGACATGCTGCACCTCAGAAAATCCAAATCCCATCGAGCTACGCGCTCGAGAGACTTGAACCTCAGCACTGAAATAAATAGGACATGCTGGAGGGACAGATTCATAACCCAGAGGCTCCCTTCACTCTGGAATAAAATCCCAGTCCAGGTTAGGCAGAGTCACTCATTGACTCTCTTCAAGAGGAATCTTGATGAGTGGATGGGAGATCATAGGTTTACCCCGGGTATCACTTCTGTGTCACTGTTAGACAGAGGCACAGTATACTAACCTCGAAAAAGGGCATAGCAAAATAAATTTAAAATGGGTGGCGAAAGCCAAACACATTCTGGCTAGGCTTATAAATGCCCAAGGGCAGATAGCCTAGTATGAACCTATGAACCTATGTAGTGTGTTATTCCAGTTGCCAAAAGGGCCATTTCTTTCAAAGAGAATTGCACACACCCTGCCCCCCGCCCCCAAACACACACACACTAAACATTTGCAGGATTCAAACCCCTACCTAAGTATGTTATGACACTTGAGAAAAACACCCCTACCTAAGTATGTTATGACACTTGAGAAAAACACATTAGAAGAGCGCGTTATTCGAATTACTGGGAGTTTTAATTACTGGGAGTTTTCCCTTCCCCTGCTATACTTATAGGGTGCTGACATCATCAGTGTTTACAAAGAGGAATGTACATCATGTAGTGTGTTATTCCAGTTGCCAAAAGGGCCATTTCTTTCAAAGAGAACTGCACACACCCTGCCTCCCGCCCCCAAACACACACACACTAAACATTTGCAGGATTCAAACCCCTACCTAAGTATGTTATGACACTTGAGAAAAACACCCCTACCTAAGTACGTTATGACACTTGAGAAAAACACATTAGCGGAGCGCGTTATTCGAATTACTGGGAGTTTTAATTACTGGGAGTTTTCCCTTCCCCTGCTATACATATAGGGTGCTGACATCATCAGAGTTTACAAAGAGGAATGTATATCATGTAGTGTGTTATTCCAGTTGCCAAAAGGGCCATTTCTTTCAAAGAGAATTGCACACACCCTGCCTCCCGCCCCCAAACACACACACACTAAACATTTGCAGGATTCAAACCCCTACCTAAGTATGTTATGACACTTGAGAAAAACACCCCTACCTAAGTATGTTATGACACTTGAGAAAAACACATTAGCGGAGCACGTTATTCGAATTACTGGGAGTTTTAATTACTGGGAGTTTTCCCTTCCCCTGCTATACTTATAGGGTGCTGACATCATCAGTGTTTACAAAGAGGAATGTACATCATGTAGTGTGTTATTCCAGTTGCCAAAAGGGCCATTTCTTTCAAAGAGAATTGCACACACCCTGCCCCCCACCCCAAACACACACACACTAAACATTTGCAGGATTCAAACCCCTACCTAAGTATGTTATGACACTTGAGAAAAACACCCCTACCTAAGTATGTTATGACACTTGAGAAAAACACATTAGCGGAGCGCGTTATTCGAATTACTGGGAGTTTTAATTACTGGGAGTTTTCCCTTCCCCTGCTATACTTATAGGGTGCTGACATCATCAGTGTTTACAAAGAGGAATGTACATCATGTAGTGTGTTATTCCAGTTGCCAAAAGGGCCATTTCTTTCAAAGAGAATTGCACACACCATGCCCCCCGCCCCCAAACACACACACACTAAACATTTGCAGGATTCAAACCCCTACCTAAGTATGTTATGACACTTGAGAAAAACACCCCTACCTAAGTATGTTATGACACTTGAGAAAAACACATTAGCGGAGCGCGTTATTCGAATTACTGGGAGTTTTAATTACTGGGAGTTTTCCCTTCCCCTGCTATACTTATAGGGTTCTGACATCGTCAGGGTTTACAAAGAGGCATGTACATCATGTAGTGTGTTATTCCAGTTGCCAAAAGGGCCATTTCTTTCAAAGAGAATTGCACACACCCTTCCCCCCTCCCCCCCGCCCCCAAACACACACACACTAAACATTTGCAGGATTCAAACCCCTACCTAAGTATGTTATGACACTTGAGAAAAACACCCCTACCTAAGTATGTTTTGACACTTGAGAAAAACACATTAGTGGAGCGCGTTATTCGAATTACTGGGAGTTTTAATTACTGGGAGTTTTCCCTTCCCCTGCTATACTTATAGGGTGTTGACATCATCAGTGTTTACAAAGAGGAATGTACATCATGTAGTGTGTTATTCCAGTTGCCAAAATGGCCATTTCTTTCAAAGAGAATTTCACACACCCTTCCCCCCTCCCCCCTCCCACCCCCCGCCCCCAAACATACACACACTAAACATTTGCAGGATTCAAACCCCTACCTAAGTATGTTATGACACTTGAGAAAAACACCCCTACCTAAGTATGTCATGACTTGAGAAAAACACATTAGCGGAATGCGTTATTCGAATTACTGGGAGTTTTAATTACTGGGAGTTTTCCCTTCCCCTGCTATACTTATAGGGTGCTGACATAATCAGTGTTTACAAAGAGGAATGTACATCATGTAGTGTGTTATTCCAGTTACCAAAAGGGCCATTTCTTTCAAAGAGAATTGCACACACCCTTGCCCCCCGCCCGCAAACACACACACACTAAACATTTGCAGGATTCAAACCCCTACCTAAGTATGTTATGACACTTGAGAAAAACACCCCTACCTAAGTATGTTATGACACTTGAGAAAATCACATTAGCGGAGCACGTTATTCGAATTACTGGGAGTTTTAATTACTGGGAGTTTTCCCTCCCCCTGCTATACTTATAGGGTGCTGACATCATCAGTGTTTACAAAGAGGAATGTACATCATGTAGTGTGTTATTCCAGTTACCAAAAAGGCCATTTCTTTCAAAGAGAATTGCACACACCCTTCCCCCCTCCCCCCCGCCCCGAAACACACACACACTAAACATTTGCAGGATTCAAACCCCTACCTAAGTATGTTATGACACTTGAGAAAAACACCCCTACCTAAGTATGTTATGACACTTGAGAAAAACACATTAGCGGAGCGCGTTATTCGAATTACTGGGAGTTTTAATTACTGGGAGTTTTCCCTTCCCCTGCTATACTTATAGGGTGCTGACATCATCAGTGTTTACAAAGAGGAATGTACATCATGTAGTGTGTTATTCCAGTTGCCAAAAGGGCCATTTCTTTCAAAGAGAATTGCACACACCTTGCCCCCCACCCCCAAACACACACACACTAAACATTTGCAGGATTCAAACCCCTACCTAAGTATATTATGACACTTGAGAAAAACACCCCTACCTAAGTATGTTATGACACTTGAGAAAAACATTAGCGGAGCGTTATTCGAATTACTGGGAGTTTTAATTACTGGGAGTTTTCCCTTCCCCTGCTATACTTATAGGGTGCTGACATCATCAGTGTTTACAAAGAGGAATGTACACCATGTAGTGTGTTATTCCAGTTGTCAAAAGGGCCATTTCTTTCAAAGAGAATTGCACACACCTTGCCCTCCCCGCCCCCAAACACACACACACTAAACATTTGCAGGATTCAAACCCCTACCTAAGTATGTTATGACACTTGAGAAAAACACCCCTACCTAAGTATGTTATGACACTTGAGAAAAACACATTAGCGGAGCGCGTTATTCGAATTACTGGGAGTTTTAATTACTGGGAGTTTTCCCTTCCCCTGCTATACTTATAGGGTGCTGACATCATCAGTGTTTACAAAGAGTACTGTACATCATGTAGTATGTTATTCCAGTTGCCAAAAGGGCCATTTCTTTCAAAGAGAATTACACACACCCTTCCCCCCTCCCCCCCGCCCCCCGCCCCCAAATACACACACACTAAACATTTGCAGTATTCAAACCCCTACCTAAGTATGTTATGACACTTGAGAAAAACACCCCTACCTAAGTATGTTATGACACTTGAGAAAAACACATTAGCGGAGCGCGTTATTCGAATTACTGGGATTTTTCATTACTGGGAGTTTTCCCTTCCCCTGCTATACTTATAGGGTGCTGACATCATCAGTGTTTACAAAGAGGAATGTACATCATGTAGTGTGTTATTCCAGTTGCCAAAAGGGCCATTTCTTTCAAAGAGAATTGCACACACCCTTCCCCCCCCCCCCGCCCCCAAACACACACACACTAAACATTTGCAGGATTCAAACCCCTACCTAAGTATGTTATGACACTTGAGAAAAACACCCCTACCTAAGTATGTTATGACACTTGAGAAAAACACATTAGCGGAGAGCGTTATTCGAATTACTGGGAGTTTTAATTACTCGGAGTTTTCCCTTCCCTGCTATACTTATAGGGTGCTGACATCATCAGTGTTTACAAAGAGAAATGTACATCATGTAGTGTGTTATTCCAGTTGCCAAAAGGGCCATTTCTTTCAAAGAGAATTGCACACACCCTTCCTCCCCCCACACACACTGAGCATTTGCAGGATTCAAACCCCAACCTAACTATGCTATGACACTTGAGAGAGAGATGCATTAGCGGAGCGCGCTATTCAAATTACTGGGTGCCTTTTCTTCTCCTGCAGTATTTATATGGTGCTGACATCATTATTTAGAAAGAGGTATGTACATCTATTACTATCCATCAGTATGGGGGATAGCATATATATGCATTAACAGATGCCTACTTCAGGGTCACATGTGCACATCAGCACTACCAGGTTATGTTTTATACCATGCTTTGTGACCACAGGACTTGTAACACACAACACAACCAGTTCAGACCACCCCTCCCATATCCTGGAACCACACTTGGCTTCCCTGGGAACAGTGTAGGATATGAAGGTGTTCAGATACACCATTACAGTGGTTAACTTCAGGTACAGGAATATTGAGTGGGGGAACTACTCAGGCCTC
Organism: Protopterus annectens; assembly: GCF_019279795.1. Lineage (NCBI taxonomy): Eukaryota > Metazoa > Chordata > Ceratodontiformes > Protopteridae > Protopterus > Protopterus annectens. Next base: position 221,342,264 of record NC_056751.1, read on the forward strand.
AACAACATCACCCTACAGCCACTACAATTTGTGCACCCATGTGCTATGGCAGAAACACTCACCACAGCCACAAAGGGGAATACATATTGGACCTGACCATCACCAACATGGGGACTCTATGTTCCACACCAGAGGTAGGCCACCATTGTTAACATCTGACCATAACCAACTTTCCCTGGACATCCATATCCCATCCCCACCCCCAGGCAAGGAAATCACTGCATCAAAGTATTTATCAAAAGCAGACTTTGCACTTGTGAAGACTGGGGTGTAATACTTCAAAGGACCCATGCTGGAGGATTATACAGGCCAATCTGCAGAATCCTTGACAAATGCATTCTATGAGCATCCGGAAGGTTTGCATTGATCATGCTATCCCAAATAAAACCAAGACTCCTCCACAACAGGAGACCCGTCTGGTTTACACCAGCCATATATAAGCTGTACAACAGAAGGAGGGAGCTAATACATTACAGAGCAATATCCCACAGAGGGAGGACATCTCTGAACAGTATTGGCAAGACACTTCAATCCATCAAAATCATCACTTGCAAGTGTTGACAGTGAAATTGTACAGACACTGCAGATAAGGCTCCCCTCAGTGTGGAATTGAATCCCAATTAATGTTAGACATAACCCCTCGTCAACCCTCTTCCAGCATACTCCAGACACATGGATGTGACATTGCAAATTCAACCCCTGGGATCTCCACTGTGTCCCTGCTTGATGGAGGCACAGCACACTAGCCTTAAACGGTGCCTTCTGTGACCTACTTTACAGAGGCACAGTAGCCTACTGTACTGGGGAGGCAGACGCCAAATACACTCTGGCTAAGCTTATGTATTGCCTAGGACAAACAGCCTAGTATTGACCTCTACACCCATATGTTTAAGTTTCAGATGCACAATATATGTTGCTGATAAACTGTTTGCAGGTCTTTATTGCCATAGCTTTCCCTTTTTCTATGAACAACTTGTGTATCTGTGGAAGATGTTTGAATATGAGAGGGATCCACTATATTACTTATGTCTCTGTTGTCATTTAACTGTGTGCACTGGGCAGATTGCTGTATTGTGGGAGGTTCCTGGCTTAACACATACAAATGCCAGATATGTGTGGCCAACTGCTATACTGAGACATGGCCTAAGTGTGTGAGCATGCCCAGTTCAGGCTTTCCATGGCTTGTTGCCTGACAAATGTCTCCTTTATCAAAGTGTGCGAGCATGCCCAGTGTGACCTTTCTATATGTTGAGATCTGAGGTCCACCACATTTGTGGTTGTGTGTGAACTTCAACAATATTTCACATTTGTAGTTGTGTGTTGGAAGTCATGTTGTGTTCTTACTGCCCAACTGCTTTGTGTCTGAACCCAACAGGGATTATGCTGTGCCTGCAGGGTTTCCATGGGATAGTTTGCATACAGTTGTCAACATTCTTTCATACTGACCAAACACTGTAATATCGTATAGTGTACTGGTTCAGTACTTTCACTGTGGTGGACAGTATCCTGGGTTTCAGTCCTATCACTGCTTTAAGTATTCATATTGAGCACACCAGACTGGTTAAGGGCCAGTTGTGCAAATATGACCATGTTGCATTTTGTTCAGCTGTGGCCTACTTAAACCAGGCTTGTCCAACATTAGTAGTGTATTCCGCAACTTGGGTGGACATTGACAAACACTAGGCTATGTGCCCTAGGCCATTTCTAATGCTAGTCAGAGAGTGTGTTTGTCCTTCAACACACATTTTAACTGGAGTTTGGCATGACATTTTTCAAGGTTAGTATACTGTGCCTCTGTCTACCCGTGACATAAAAGTGATACCCAGGGTAAACCTACCATCTCCCATCCACTCATCAAGATTCCTCTTGAAGAGAGTCAATGAGGGACTCTCTGGCTAACCTGGACTGGGAGTTTACTCAAGAGTGGAGGGAGCTTCTGGGTTATAGATTAATCACTACAGTATGTCCTATTTATGTCAGTGCTGAGGTTCAGTTCTCTCATGTGCATAGCTCACTGGCATTCAGATTTTACAAGGTGCAGCATGTGCAGTGATTCCAGCTTGGACATGGCTTTATGCATCAGGCACAGATCTCCTCTGGGCAAGCAGTATGGCACTGTGTGGAGCTACAGTTTGCTTAATCAGGCAACACATGGCATCTGTTAGAGCCCTTTGATCCTCCTGGTGAGGTACTTTTGGGGTCTTTCCAGTTGCTGGAGGTGTCTGCTAAGGTACATCCCACAAGGGCCATTGTACTCAATTGTGTGCCTGATGCAGGATGACTGAAGAGGCACAATGACCTTTCCCTGATCTCGATGTGAATACCTGCATGATTAGGTGGATATATGATATGTTTCTCTAACCACTATGGCCACATGGTTGTCAAATGCAAGATTTCTATCAACTTGTGTCCCCAAGTGTCTTATTACTTCTAAAGTACTTAATGGGTTAACACCTATGTGGTAATTGGTGTGCACTTACTGTTTTTCCAAAGGGGATGACTATACACTTTTCTGCATTTAGCTTGATGACATGGCTCTGGCACCAGTTGTCTGTTTCTATGAGGTCCTTTTGTAGGATGCTTGTGTCAGCTGGAGGGTCAGATATGGTGCCCAGTTTGTAGTCATCTGCAAACTTGTTCAGACACAGTCCTTCCATGTTGGCCTGTACCTCTGGGAAATATATACCAAACAAGGGAGGTCCCAGGACCGAGCCTTGTGGCATGCCAGTTGTAGCTGGTTTGGAGTCTGACATGGCTGCAGCATTTCTGACCATGTCAGTTCTGTCCTTGAGCTGGTTTGCAACCCATCTACTGACATAGGGGTTTATATTTAAGCTGGTGAGCTTATCTATAATGAACAAGTGGGGTATTGTATGGAAGTCTTTTGCAAGGTCCAGATGGGCTGTGTGGACCACATTCCCCTCATCAATGGCCTTGGTGACTGTTTCAAATGAGTCAACCATGTTTAAGGGGCAGGATCTTCCCTTAAGAAAGCCACACTGGGTAGGTTCCAGTGTCTGTAGGTCCCCAATATCTTTATTTCTGAGGTCCATGATGATCCTTTCAATAGCTTTGCAGACCAAGCTAGTCAGGATTCTGGGGTGATAGTTTGCAGTATCCATTTAGGCACCACCTTTGTGGAGAGGGTCCACTGTTGCTGTACACTGCTCTTTGGGTACATATCCTGTGGTAAGGCTGAGATTGAGCAGTAGTTTTATTTGGTGTTCCATTCTTCTTGGAGTTCATGTTGGACGCAGCCCAGGACACCATCTGGTACCATTGATGCTGTGTGTTTTGCTTTGGAGACGCTGACTGTTACCTGACCATCTGCAATGTCAGGGGGCCAGCACTCTGCTGGGATAGATATTTGGGCATTTGGTGGGGGGGGGGAATTTTGCACTGAACCTGTCAGGTTGGATGTTGGCAATGTGTGTGGGTTTGGTGTATTGTTTGTAATTTTGGACTAATTTTGAGCATATCTGTGAATTCCCACCAAGGTTCCTACCATCAGTTAAGAAAGCCTTGTGATTATCCTTAGTGTCCTGTACAATTTGTATCTTCATAGGTTCATAGGTTCATACTAGGCTATCTGCTCTAGGGCATTTATAAGCCTAGCCAGAGTGTGTGTGGCTTTCACCACCCCTTGGAATGAGAATATTATGCCCAGTTAGGGTTTAGTTTACTGTGCCTCTGTCTAGTAGTGACACAGAGATGACCCCCGGTGTAAACCTACGATCTCCCATCCATTCGTCAAGTTTTCTCTTGAAGAGTCAGTGAGGGGCTCTGCCTAACATGGACTGGGATTCTGTTCCAGAGTGTAGGGAGCCTCTGGGTTATGAATCTGTCCCTCCAGCATGTCCTATTTATTTCTGTGTTGAGGTTCACATCTCTCGCTCTCATGGCTCTGATGGATTTGGATTTTCTGAGGTGGAGCATGTCCATTAATTCTGGATTGGACATGGCCTTGTACGTCAGGCATAGATCGCCTCTGAGTAGGCAGTATGTGACTGAATAGAGCTGGAGTTTCTTCAGTCGGGCAGCATTTGACATATGTTTGAGACCCTTTATCCTCTTGGTGAGGTACTTTTGGGGTCTTTCTAACTGCTGCAGGTGTCGGGTAAGGTACATCCCAAATGGGGCATTGTACTCAATTATGGGCCTGATAAGATAAGAGTATAGGGGCACAATGACCTCTCTTGATCTAGATGTGAATCCTTTCATGATAAGGTGGGCAATATAGAAGGTCTTCCTAACCACCTTGGCAATGTGAGTGTCAAATGAGAGGTTACTGTCAACTTGGGTCCCTAGGTCCCTGATTACTTCTTCCGTACTTCATGGATTACCACCTATGTGGTAATTTGTGGGTACCTTGTTTTTCCCAAAGGGTATGACTATGCATTTTTTGGCGTTCAGTTTAAGGCCATGGCTCTGGCGCCAGTTATCCGTTTCTATGAGGCCTTTCTGAAGGATGCTTGTGTCCGCTGGAGTATCAATTATGGCGCCCAGTTTGCAGTCATCTGTGAACTTTGTCAGCCACAATCCTCCTATGTTTGCTTGCACCTCAGAAAAATAAATGCCGAACAAGGGGGGTCCCAGGACAGAGCCCTGTGGGACACCGCTTGTGACTGGCTTAGAGTCTGACATGGCTCCAGCAATTTTGACCTTGTGGGTTCTGTCCTTGAGCCAGATTGCAGCCCATCTTATGACATATGGGTTTACATTTGAGCTGGTGAGCTTGTCTATGATGCCTGAGTGGGGTATTGTGTCAAAGGCTTTTGCAAGGTCAGGGTAGGCGGTGTGAACTGCCTTACCCTCATCAATGGCCTTAGTGACTGTTTCAAAAAAGTCAACCAGGTTCAAAAGGCAGGATCTGCCCTTGACAAAGCTGAATTGGGTAGGATCCAGTGTCTGTAGGTCCCCAATGTCTTTGTTTATGAGTTCTATAATAATCCTCTCCATAGCTTTGCAGACCAGGCTCATCAAGCTTATGGGGCGGTAATTTCCAGGGTCCATAGAAGCACCTCCTTTGTGGAGTGGAACCACTGTTGCTGTATGCCATTCTTTGGGTACGTATCCTGTAGTAAGGCTGTGATTAAACAGCAGCCTTATGTGCGGATTTAGTTCCTCTTGGAGTTCATGTAGCACGCAACCTGGGACACCGTCTGGTCCCATTGATGCTGTGTTTTTAGCTTTGGAGAGGGCGGCTCTCACCTGGGCATCTGAGATGTTAGGGAGGCTACACTTTGCTGGGATAGATATTTCTCCTTTTGGGGGGGAGGGGGGGAGAAATTTGCACTGAACCTGTCTGCCAGAATGTTGGCAATGTCTGTGGGTTCAGTGTATTTTGTGTCGTTTTGGACTAACTCTGAGCATATCTGTGAGTTTCCACGCAGGTTTCTAACATAAGTAAAGAAGGCCTTGTGATTGTCTTTTTTGTCTTTTGCGATTTTTATCTCAAAGTTGGCCTTGGATGATTTTATGAGTGATCGTATTTTTTTACTAGGACTGATCAGAGATGCCTTCCCTTTTAGGGGTTTTGCTCTGTCATGTAGTAGCTTCCTCCTTTTGTAAAGTTTGTTAATGGCTGGGGTCCACCATACAGGACGCCTGCCTTTGGGGGAATGGGTCTTGGTTTTATTTGGGATTGCATGATCCATGCATTCTTGAAGGTGTCCATAGAAAGCATTTATAAAGAATTCAGTGGTGTGGCCTGTGGTTTCCACTGGCCCAGGGGCCTTGAAGGATACGACTTCAGTCTTAGGAAGTGTGAAGTAGGCTTTTGAGAAATTCTTCACTGTGGTCTTTTGTGCAGGGGGTGGGGGCGGGATGTGGATTTCCAGTGAGATTAATTTATGGTCTGATCTCACCAATGAGGGGTATACTTCCGGTGTGGAGCATTGTGTCCCCATGTTTGTGATGATCAGGTCTAGTATATTATCTCCTCTTGTGGGAGTGGTGACTAGTTGTTCCATCGCATTTGAGTTTATGAATTCTAGGAACCTTTGGCCTAGGGTGTTGGGGCTTGAGTAATGCTCCCAGTCTATGTTTGGGTAGTTGAAGTCTCCCAATATGATGGTATTTGGAGAGACATTCATACTCTCCAGTGTCTTCAGGAAGGCTGAGTGGGGTTCCTGAGTTTGAGAGGGTGGTCTGTAGCATGCTACAAACTGTAGGGCAGTTTTGCCTACGGTTAGTTGCACATGGATGGTCTCCAATGCTTCATGCGTTGCCACTAACCTGGAGGTGTGTGTATCTTTGATGAATATGGATACTCCCCCTCCTTTTGTGGTTCGGTCCAAGTTTTGGGGCCGAAAAGCATGATATGAGGTATAACCTGGTAGTGCTGTAGTGCTCTCAGGAGCCTTGAACCAGGTTTCAGTCACTGCACAGACATCGATGTTCTTCATACTGCGGAGGGCCTCGAGAGCGTGCATCTTGAGGTTTAGACTTCTGGCGTTGAGCAGCATTACCCTTAGTTTTTTCCACTTGTGTTTTCTAGGGAGGTGGGTTTGTCTTTTGAGCCTTGCCTAAAAAGGCACTATGGGGTGGCAATAGCCTTGGCCAATATCCAGAAGCCCAGGGGTGACAGGAGCAAGCTATCCCTTGCAAAGCAGTGTGGCTTGTCAAGCATGTCATCCTAAGCAGACAGACATTGGATCCCCTTAGAATGACACCAGTAATTGAGCCAATTGTTAAAGCTGATCATTTTGTCTTTGTACTGTGGCATAATTCTTGGTGAGGGTAAGATGCTTCTCAGGGTCAGGGTCATACCGGCCTGGGCTACATAATCAGAGAGCTCCTCTATGTCTCTTTTCATATAGTCCAGGGAGGTACGTCTCAGGTCATTCACACTGGCATGGACAATGACTGAGTCATATTTGTACTTGCTTTGGAGTGACCTGAGTGCTTGTGTTATGTGGCAGATTCTAGCACCCAACAGGCAGCTTACTGTAACCTTTTCCTTGTTCAGTCTGGTGAGCGGGACATCACTGTGTCTGACTATGGAGTCACCTATTACAAGTGTATCAGGCATGTTGTTTGGCCTTAAGGGCTGTGACTGTTTGGCACACTGACTTTGTGAACTATGTATTGCATGTGCTATGTTTTGAGGTAGTGGTTGCTTGGGTGCCTGCTTTGGAGGCCTCTGTTGTTTTGGTAGATTTTTAATTACAGCATCCGAGTATGTTTTTGTGTGTTTATGTGTTTGGTTTGCAGTTGTGGCAGGTCTATGTGAGACTGGGTTTGTGGTGTGTGTGGTTACCTTCTCCTCCTGACTGGTTTTGCCAGTACTGAGTTGAGAGAGCTCAGCCTCCAGTTTGGCTATATAGTTTCATCTCTCACATATATTTGTATTTGTCAGGAGGAGGAGGGGGTTGTCTGTGTACATGAGACAGTTGTAACATTGCCGCAAGATTCCCAGATTCAACATCTTGTAGCTGGCCTTAGAGGATTTTATGTGTGGCCATAGTTTTTTGCCATAATACTGATCAGAGATTACTTTCCTTTTTGGGTTTTGCTCTATCATGTAGTAGCTTCCTCCTTCTCTTGCATGGTTTGGTAATGGCTGGGGTCCACCAGGTTGGATGCCTGCATGTATGGGATTTGGTCTTGGTTTTATTTGGGATTGCATAATCCATGTATTCCTGAATGTGTTCATAGAATGCATTTATAAAGGGTTCTGAGGTCTGGCCCATATTTTCCACAGGCACAAGGCCTTTAATGGATTCCACCTCGGTTTGGAGGTGTGCAACATTTGCTTTACACATGTTTTTCACTGTGGTTTTCCGCCCAGGGACTGGGGTTAGGATGTGAATATCCAGTGAGATTACTCTATGGCCTGATCTTACCAGTGAGGGATACACTTCTCATCTTGGGCATACAGTACCCATGTTGCTGATTATCACATCCAGTATGCTTACCCCTCTTGTGGGAGTGGTAAGTTGTTCCATAGCATTTTAGTTTATGAATTCTAGGAACCTTTGGCCTAGGGTGTTGGAGCTAGAATAATGCTCTCAGTCTATGTTTGAGTATTTTCAGTCGCACATTATAATGTTGTTTGGAGAGACCTTGATATTTTCAAGTGTTCTCAAGTAGGCCAAGTGTGGTTCCTGGAGTTAGGAGGGTGGTCTGTAGCAGGCTACAAACTGGGAGTCAGTTTTAGCCACTGTTACTTGCCCGTGGATAGTCCATGCTGCTTCTTGCTGTGGCACCAACCTGGGGGTGTGGTTATCCTTGACAATTATTGATAGTCACCCTCCTTTTGTAGTTTGTTCCATGTTTTGGGGCTGTAAAGCATGGTATGAGGTGTAACCTGTTAGTGTTAGGGTGCTCTTGTGAGCCTTGAACCAGGTTTCTGTTCCAGAACACATATCAACATTATCCATGCTGAGGAGAGTTTGGACTGCATGCATCTTGCAGTTTAGACTTCTGGCATTGGGTAGCATTACTTATAGGTTCTTATCCCTTGTGATACCTATGGAGGTGGGTTTGTGTTTTGAGCCTTACCTATTCAAAGCACTATGGGGGTGACAACAGCCTTTGCCAGTATCCAAAATGCCAGGGATGATAGGTGCAAGCCATCCCTAGCAGGTGGAGCATCATATCTTGCTCAGCATGTCATTCCAGGCTGACAGACATTGGGTCCCCTTTGACTAACAGCAATACTTAAGCCAATTATTGTAATTGATAATTTTGTCTTCATATTGTGGCATCATGCTTGGTGAGGGTAGGATGTTAGTCAGTGTCATCAAGTTTGCATATACTACATGGTGTTACATTGCTTAACACATGGCAATCATGCCTCAGGTGGTGCTGCAGGGCTGTCTATGTTGGATGCACATACTACACTCCCTGTACATGTTTGAAAGCAGGTTGTGTCAACTTAGGCATCCCTTTTACTATATGTGTGAGTCAGAGAGAGGTATCACTTCCAGGGTTCCTACTCAGCCAGTGTATGTGCTATGCGTTGCCTCTTTGCCAAGGCCAAGGCATACTGGGCACGCCTCCTTCTGCCTACTGGGGCAGGCTCAGGTTGTTCCTCCTCCGAGTCACGCTCTGCCTGTGATGGCCTTGGCAATGGTGGGGGGCTGTTTGGCCCAGCCCTATGCTGGTACTGCTGCAGCTGTTTTCGCAGAATCATATTATGTAGCATAGCACATACCATGACAATTTGGGTACATGTAGTTGGTGAGTACTGCAAGGCTCCACCAGATGTGTCCCGGCACTGGAACCATGACTTGAGCAACCCAAACACACGCTCAATTACATTTCGTGTTTGTGCGTGTGCCTCATTATGGCATTCTTGTTCAGGTGTGTGTGCATTTCTGATGGGTGTCATCAGCCACGGCTCCGGTGTGTAGCCAGCATCGCCCACTAAGTGACCATGTGGGATGTCCCCATTGGCAAATGTCTGGTACAGCTGCGTCAAATGCCAGATATGGGAATCATGGTAGCTTCCAGGGCAGCCAGCACACACATTCATTATTATGCCCTGGGCATCACACACAACCTGGCAGTTGATGGAGGAGAAGCCCTTGCGGTTAATGTAGGCCCTACCCCGCTCACCAGCTGGTGCTTTGATGCGTATATGCGTGCAGTCTATTGCACCCACTACCTCAGGGTATTCCGCTATTTGCTGGAAGAGACGCATATTGCTGGCCAATACCTCATGGGAATTGGGGAAATATACATAATCACTGTCATGTGCTGACATGGCATCCAGGAACTGGTGCAGTACCCTGGATGCAGATGCCTGTGATATCCCCATCATATCACCAGTTGGTCTCTGGAAGGTACCTGTTGCTAGTATTCTTAGGCCAACACATACCTTGGTTTCCACTGGGATGGGTTCCCCTCTGTTGGTTCTGTGTATGAGGCATGGCCTGCACAGCTCAACAATTTGCGTAGGAGGTCTCTGTCCACTCTATAGCGCTCCACTATCTCCAGCTCGTAACCCCTGGTAGGTGACCCTGGGCCTGTACACTCTTCTCTGTCTCCTCACTGTGGGTTGTCCAGCAGCATTTGCATAGTCACCACCCTCAGCATGTTGCATATGTCTCCTTATAACAGCTATGGCAGCCCCTAGCATTTTTGGTCTGAGTGAAGCTTTTTCAGTTTTCACTTCTAATAGCTTACTCCTGTGTTGCAGTGTCTCTTGAGAGAAACATACTGCACTGTTGTTTGCAGAGTTTTAAGTGCTGGGCTGGGCTACTGTTCTGCCTGTGTAATTGCCTGCTTCTGATTGTTTTCGCCCGCTAGCTCTGCCAGTATTCCCTGCTAACTTCCTACTATTTCTTCTGCTTCCTTTTTTCCTTTCTGTTTCCTCAGGGAGGAGCAATGCGCATACAAGCGAAAACATGCTCATAGCAGGTAACAAGCATGCACACATGCTTAGACGGACTAGAATCTGCTTATTCGGGTTAAAACGCATGCACAGCAGAACAAACAAGTTTACAGGTCTTTAAACAGGCTGCTACATGCTTACTCTGCCTTAAACACGCGCACTCACGCTTACACGCACAAACTCTATCTTACTCGCGCCTCTTAGCGCGCACATGCGTGCATGCATGCCCAGCAAGAAACTTTGGTGTTATCCATAGCGTACACCTTCCATTTCTTGGCTTTCCCATGCCTACTTGTTGACACACCTCCTTCCATGATGTGTGACTGACATCTTTCACATGCCACTGTGCTCCAATGTGCTTCATTTCTTTCATACATACCCCCCTGTGATGTCACCTATCTCCTACTCCGTTACTCCCCCTTATCCTACTCCTACACTCCAGGGAATGTGCTCATTTGCTATGTGACAGTGCGATTCACTATCCTAACACTCATTTACATAGGATTGCCTACTAATGCTTAGTTACATGTCTTACACTCAGCTTCCCCCCTTAGCAACCCCTACTCGGTGGCCATGTTGTTTTCAGCCTGCTATTCCCTTAAATTGTAAATTCATGCTTTGCATAAAACCCACGCTTGTGGGTTTTAAATTTTTATTTTTCTGTTTTTACAGCGCAGCCCGTTTGCGCAGCACTGCGCTACGTAAAAAAACATTTTTATTTCATTTTTGCATAGGGGTACATTGCCAGTGGCCACATATTTGGCCATTGGCATGCTGCCTGGAACATATGCAACCTTTATTTGGAGCTGACAAGGCTCCATTGTGTTATTTGCAGAACGGTACTCAGTTGTCAACTGAGTACATTTCTGCAGATAACACGGCTCTTACATGGACAGGTTTCTGCTTCCTGGATCGCTAAATTACCTCATTTGCATGCCTTTCAGCTGCAAGTGAGGTAATTAGCATATCCACGCCCTGTCCGTGTAAGAGCCGTTTTAGGAGCTCTCTTACACGCCCCTACAGGCTTTTCCTGGATTGCTATGGCTGCATGGAGTCTTACACTACTCTTAGACTCCGTGCAAGCCATCATGAATCCTGCCCAATGTGTTTTCAAATATTAAACCTATCCCTGAAAGTTTACAAAATGAATTACAAAAATCCATTACGCACAAAGAAGTCATAGATACAATCAAAGAAAGTAAAATTAGTAAATCTCCCGGAATGGATGGCTTAATCACAGAAATTTACAAACAATTCCCCAAAAATATAACCTCATTACTACATAAAACATTTATTGAAATTCAAACTCATGCATTAATTCCTCCTTCATGGATATACTCCTTAATCATACCCATTTTAAAAGAAAACAAGGATGATAGTCAATGCAGCTCATATAGGCCAATTTCATTATTAAATAATGATTATAAAATATTTATGTCTATATTGGTTAAAAAAATAAAAAAAATCATATGAATGAAATTATCAACTATGACCAAACTGGATTTATTCAAAATAGACATTCACATGATAACATTAAAAGAATACTGACATTAAACAAAGAAAATATAGAAACCTTAATAATTGGACTAGATATTGAGAAAGCTTTCGATTCCTTGAACTGAGATTATTTAATTAAAATCTTAGAAGCTTATAAATTTCCCATCTCCTTCATTACATTTATTAAAAAGGTTTATGAAAACAATTTAACCTATGTTAAATTAGGACCCTTTACCTCAGAAGCTATACAAGTTACAAGAGGTACTAAACAAGGATGCCCTATGTCACCCATTTTATTTGCATTAGCTATAGAACTATTGGCAATATTAATACGAAACAATCCAAAGATAAAAGGAATAAATATATTTGGTCAATATAACTCCAAGATCATGCTCTTTGCTGACGACATACTTCTTACACTATTGAATTCAAAAGAAACATTAGTTGAATTAGATAATCTGATAAAGACATTTCATAAGATCTCAGGACTCCGATTTAATAAACCAAAGTCTAAATACTTATTATTAAATAAAAAAAAGGATTTTCAAATAGATAAGAATCATATCATAGGAGAACATGTCTCATCAATATAACTCCAAGATCATGCTCTTCGCTGACAACATACTTCTTACACTATTGAATTCAAAAGAAACATTAGTTGAATTAGATAATCTGATAAAGAAATTTCATAAGATCTCAGGACTCCGATTTAATAGACCAAAGTCTAAATACTTATTATTAAATAAAAAAAAAGGATTTTAAAATAGATAAGAATCATATCATATGAGAACATGTCTCATCAATAAAATACTTAGGGATAGACTTGTGTGAAAATATTCAAGATATATTGAATATTAATTATAGAAGGATCATAGCTACAATAGACTCTCTAGTGGGTAAATATAATAAGTTATTTATAGTTTTTGAAGATAGATTACAGTTAATTAAAATGATTCTTCTCCCTAAAATTTTGTATGTTCTACAAGCCACTTTGTTAATTCCTGAGAAAACTCACCTTAAGAAAATAACATCAATATTGCTAAGATTTCTGTGGTTTCCTAAAAGAAACAAAATTGCATATACCTATCATATCAGACAATGGGACCAGGGAGGAATAAATTTCCCAGATATTGAATCTTATATAAGAGCAACTTTACTTAAAACTGTGGTTGAATGGATCAGTCCAAATTATATGTCTAATTGGAAATTGTTACATACAACTATAATAATAAATGAAAATAATTTACTTAAAAATTCTACTTTTCTAGACAAGGACAATATATTATGGTACTCACTGGCCTAAAATTATCAATACAATATAACTAAACTAACTAGGACAAATTTAATAAATCATTTATTTGACTATTTTAGGAAAATTATAAACTTGAATATGGATTTAAAGCTTTGGTTTGAAACATTAATTCCCTTCAGCATTACTAAAAACTTTCCAGATAGAACTCATAGAGATATATTCATCTCTTGGGAACAGAAACATCTAATCTGTTGGTTACAATGTCTAAAAAATCAGCAAGTATGGGATTTACAATATATGATGTCAACTTACAAAGTGAATTCTCATGAATAGTTAATGCTTCAGAATATATTAACGTACTCCAAGGATCTATGTAGGATAATAAATAATTCGTCTTTTTCAAATACACCAAGTTTTATATCCAGATTGTTTGAATGTATCTCCAAACACCATCATACTAGGTGACTTCAACTACCCTAATATAGACTGGGAACACTACTCAAGCCCAAACACTCTAGCCCAAAGGTTCCTGGAGTTCATAAACTCAAATGCCATGGAACAACTAGTCACCATCCCCACAAGAGGAGAAAACATACTTGATCTCATCATCACGAACATGGGATCACAATGTTCAACATCGGAAGTATACCCCTCACTGGTGAGATCAGATCATAAACTAATCTCGCTGGAGGTCCTCATCCCGCCCCCACCTGAAACAAAAAAGACCAAAGTGAAAAACTTCTCAAAAGCCGACTTCACACTTCTAAAAACTAGTGTGGTCTCCTTTAAGGCCCCTGAGCCAGTGGTAAACATTACTCAAACTGCTGAATCACTTACAAATGCCTTCTACCAGCACCTACAGGACTGCATGGATCAGGCAATCCCAAACAAAACTAAGACTCTTTGTACCAAAGGCAAGCGTCCAGTCTGGTGGACCCCAGCCATAAACAAGCTCTACAACAAAAGGAGGAAGCTACTACAAGATAGAGCAAAATCCTTGAAAGGTAAGACACCTTTGATCATTATAAGTAAAAAACGAAGAGCTCTCATAAAATCATCCAAGGCAAATTTTGAGAGAAAAATCGCCAAGGATTCAAAAGGCAATCATAAAGCCTTCTTTAGCTATGTTAGAAACCTAGGAGGAAACTCCCAGATATGCTCAGAATTAGTTCAAAATGATGTGAAGATTACTGAACCTACACACATTGCCAACATACTGGCTGACAGGTTCAGTGCAAACTTCTCCCCCTCCATCCCAAAAGGAGAGATATCTATACCAGAGGATTGTAGCCCCCCAAACATCTCCAACACCCAGGTGAGAACTGCTCTCTCCAAAGCAAAAAACACAGCATCCATGGGACCGGATGGTGTCCCCAGCTGTGTGCTCCATGAACTCAATGAGGAATTAAACCCGCAGTTAGGACAGCTGTTTAATCTTAGCCTCACCTCAGGATACGTACCCAAGGAGTGGCGCACGGCGACTGTGGTCCCACTTCACAAGGGCGGTGCCTCCACCGACCCTGGAAATTACCGTCCCATTAGCTTGACAAGCCTTATCTGCAAAGCCATGGAGAGGATCATAATGGAACTCATAAATAAAGACATAGGGAACTTGCAGACTTTGGATCCAACCCAGTTTGGCTTTGTCAAAGGCAGATCATGCCTTTTAAACTTGGTTGACTTTTCGAGACAGTCACCAAGGCCATTGATGAGGAAAGGCAGTCCATACAGCCTACCTTGACCTGGCAAAGGCCTTTGACACAATACCCCACTCAGGTATCATCAAAAAACTCATCAGCTTGAATGTAAACCCATACATCACAAGATGGGTTGCAAACTGGCTAAGTGACAGAACCCACAGGGTCAGAGTTGCTGGAGCCATGTCAGACTCAAAGCCTGTCACAAGTGGTGTCCCACAGGGCTCAGTCCTGGGTCCACTCTTGTTCGGCATCTACTTTTCTGAAGTACAAGCAAACACAGGAGGGTTATGGCTGACAAAGTTTGCAGATGACTGCAAACTGGGCGCCATAGTCGAAAACACATCTGACACAGATATCCTTCAGAAGGGCCTCACAGAAATGGATAACTGGTGCCAGAGCCATGGCCTAAAGTTAAATGCCAAGAAATGCATAGCCATACCCTTCGGGAAAAACAAGGTTACCCCTAGCTACCATATAGGTGGCAATCCACTGAGCACAGAAGAAGTCATCAGGGACCTGGGGACCCAGGTTGACAGTAGCCTTTCGTTTGACACTCATGTTGCTAAAGTAGTTAGGAAAACCTTCTACATTGCCCACCTGATCATGAAGGGATTCACATCTAGATCAAGGGAGGTCATCGCCCCTGTACTCATCACTCATTAGACCTATGATTGAGTACAATGCCCCATTCGAATGTATCTGACCAGACACCTGCAGCAGCTGGAAAGGCCCCAAAGTTCCTCACCAAAAGGATAAAGGGTCTCAAAAATATGTCTTATGCTGCCCGACTGAAAGAACTCCAGCTCTATTCAGTCTCATACCGCTTGCTCAGAGGTGACCTGTGCCTGACATATAAGGCCATGTCAAACCCTGATTTGATGAATATGCTTCACCTCAAAAAAACTAGATCCCTCAGAACCACAAGGGCGGGAGACTTAAACCTTGACACGGTTATTAATAGAACATGCTGGAGGGACAGATTCATCACCCAGAGACTCCCTATGCTGTGGAACAAAATCCCGGTACATGTGAGGCAGAGCACCTCGCTGGCCTTGTTCAAGAGGAATCTTGAGCAATGGATGGGGGATCGCAGATATACCCCAGGGATTACTTCAGTGTCACTGCTTGACAGAGGCACAGCATAATAATAGGCATAGTTTTATTCAAACTAAAGGGGTGGTGAAAGCCAAATAACTATGGGCTAGGCTTATAAATGCCCTTGGGCAGATAGCCTAGTATGAACCTATGAACCTATAATAAGAAATTGGAAAATGGTACTTCATATTTATATAATCTAATAAAAAAATACAAAACACAACCTAAACCAGCATATTGGCAATATATTACTAAAGGATATATGATTCAGTTAACGTCAGAAAATAAATCTAATTTACTTCTCTCAGTAAAATTAACTTCTTGTTCTCATTATTGGAGAATATTTACCTGGAAATTCCTTCATAGATCCTTTTTAACCCCTGATAAAGTTTCAAAAATCAATCTTTCTAATGATGGGTTATGCTGGAGATGTCAACAGTATAATAAAGCTGACTGGTCTCACATTTTCTATGACTGTATAAAAATTAAAACCTTTTGGGAAAGTATTAATTTCTTGCAGGCGATTTATACAGATAATTTTGTCATGACCAAGGCTTTGGGCTGGATTCACGAAGGCTTGCATGGAGTCTAAGAGTAGAGTAAGACTCCATGCAGCCAACATGTTTGCCGAGCGATCCAGGAACAGCCAGCAGGGGAGTGCTAGAGAGCTCCTAAAACGACTCTTGCACGGACAGGGTTGGTTTATGCACATTACCTAATTTGCAGCTGAAAGCTATGCAAATGAGGTAAATTTGTGGTCCAGGAAACACTAACCTGTCCGAGCAAGAGTAGTGTTATTTGCAGAAATGTACTCGGTTGGCAACTGAGTACCGTTCTGCAAATAGCAAAACGGAGCCATGACAGCTCCAAATAAAGGATGCATCCAGTTGAGGAAGTATGCCAATGGCCAAATATATGGCCATTGGCATTTTTATGTGTTGCAAAATAACAAAAAATATTTTTTTTTCCTCAATCTCCGATGTTTAAGAGTAGCGCAACGCGGTGCAAACGTACAGTGCACTAAAAACCAGAAAAACAAAAAATAAAAGCCATAAATAGGGATTTAATTCATAATATTAATCTGCCATGCAAGTGAATGGCAGGCTGAAGACAACATGGCTACTGAGTAGAGGTTGCTAAGGGGGAAACTCAGTCTAAGAGATGTAACCAGGCATTAGTAGGCAATCCTATGCAAATGGTGATAAGGATAGTGAATCCAAATTTTACATGGCATATGAGCCAGGTCTGTGGAGTGTAAGAGTAGGATAAGGAGAGTATCAGAGTAGAAGATAAGTGACATCATAAGGGGGGTATGTTTGAAAGAATGTAAGCTCATTGGAGCAGAGTGGCATGTGTTTGCTGTCAGTTACTAATCACTGGAAAAGGCGTGTCAACAGGTATCCTAGCTAAAGGCAAGAAATTGAAGGTGTATGCAGAGGATATCACTAGAGTTTCTTGTAAATGTGCCTGCAATGTGTTTGCATGTGGGTGCGCACCTGTAAATCTGAGTAAGACTGTGTGTTTGCGTTTAAGCCGGAGTAAGCAAGTGTAACGTTGTTGAAATCTGTGTAAGTGCATTTGCGCCTGTGTGCGATGTTTAAGCAGGAGTAAGCAAGTGTTAGGTTGTGGAATCCCGTGTAAGCCCATGTAAGCATGTGTGCACGCATGTGAGTTGGTGTGTGCGTGTTTGCGCAGCGCTGCCCCCTGTGGAAACAGAAAGGGAAAAGGAAGCACAACAAATAGTAGGAAGTTAGCCAAGGAGAGCTAGCAGGTGAAAACAATCAGAATCAGGCAATTACACAGGCAGTACACTAGCCCAGCCCAGCTCAGCCCAGCACTTAAAACACGGCAAACAACAGTCCACCATGTTTTTCTCAGAGACACTGCAACACTGCAGTATACTAAGAGAAGTGAAAACTTAAAAAGCTTTACTGAGACAAAAAATATGTTAGGGGCTGCCATTGCTGTTATAAGGCGACATATGCAACATGCTGAGGGTGGTGACAATGCGAATGCTGCTGAGCAACCCACAGTGAGGAGACGGAGAAGAGTGTACAGGCCCAGGGTAACCTACCAGGGTCTACATGAGCTGGAGATAGTGGAGCACTATAGAGTGGACAGAGACCTCATGCAGCAAATTGTTGAGCTGTGCAGGCCACGCCTCACACACAGAACCAACAGAGGGGAACCCATCCCATTGGAAACCAAAGTATGTGTTGTTCTAAGAATACTAGCAACTGGTACCTTCCAGAGACCAACTGGTGATATGATGGGGATTTCACAGGCATCAGCATCCAGGGTACTGCACCAGTTCCTGAATGCCATGTCAGCACACGTCGGTGATCATGTATATTTCCCCAATTCCCATGAGGTATTGGTCAGCAATATGTGTCGTTTCCAGCAAATAGCGGAATACTCTGAGGTAGTGGGTGCAATAGACAGCACGCACATACGCATCAAAGCACCAGCTGGTGAGCGGGTTAGGGTCTACTTTAACCGGAAGGGCTTCCCCTCCATCACCTGCCAGTTCATGTGTGATGCCCAGGGCATAATACTGAATGTGTGTGCTGGCTGCCCTGGAAGCTACCACGATTCCCATATCTAGCATCTGACTCAGCTGTACCAGACATTTGCCAATGGGGACATCCCTCATGGTCACCTAGTGGGGGAAGCTGGATACGCATTGGAGCTGTGGCTGATGACACCCATCAAAAATGCACACACACCCAAACAGGAACGCCATAATGAGGCACACGCACAAACACAAAATGTAATCGAGCGTGTGTTTGGGCTGCTCAAGTCACGGTTCCGGTGCCTGGACACATCTGGTGGAGCCTTGCAGTACTCACCAACTACATGTACCCAAATTGTCATGGTATGTGCTATGCTACATAATATGATCCTGCAAAAACAGCTGCAGCAGGAGCAGTATAGGGCCGGGCCAAACAGCCCGCCACCATTGCTAAGGCCATCACAGGCAGAGCGTGACTCGGAGTATGAGCAACCTGAGCCTGCCCCAGTAGGCAGAAGGAGGCGTGCCCAGTATGCCTTGGCCTAGGCAAAGAGGCAATGCATAGCACATACACTGGCTCAGTAGGAACCCTGGAAATGATACCTCTCTCTGACTCGCACATATAGTAAAAGGAATGCCTAACTTGACACTACCTGTTTTCAAACATGTATAGAGAGTGTACTATGTGCATCCGACATAGGCAGCCCTGCAGCACCACCTGAGGCATGATTGCCATGTTTTAAGCAATATAAAGCAGTGCTAAACAACTATTACCACTATTTAGTATATGTAAACAAAATTGCACGCACTAACTAGCACAACTTTGGGCAATGTTGAGCAATATTGGGCAACGTTTAGCAATGTTGGTTAACGATGAGCAATGTTGGGCAAGTTCGGGCAAGGTTGGGCATTGTTGAGCAAAAGCAGGTAAAAATGCACATATTTGCTTTACTGCTCCTTAAGCAGTCTGGTCTGCCCAGTATGAAAAATAAATGCAGTGACAGTCCTGAAACCCAGGATACAATGCACTATAGTCACAGTACTGAACCACTAAACCATGACAGTATTTCACTGGTCAGCCTGTATGAAGAAATGTTGATAAGTCTATGCAAAGTGTCTCATGGAAACCCTGTAGGCACAGCATAATCCCTGTAGATTTATGACACAAAGGTGAGCCCTGCAGTAAAAATACAACTTGATTGTCAACACACATATAGTATAAATGTTAATATTGGGTGTGTTCACACATGTCAACAAATGTAGTGAACCTCAGACAGCAACATGCTGAAAGGTCACACTGGGCATGCTCACGCACTTGAATAAATGAGGCAAATGTCAGGCAACAACATACTGAAAGTTCAAACTGGGCATGCTCACACACTTAGGCCATGTCTGAGTACAGCAGTGGGCCACACATATCTGGCAGTTGCATGTGTTAACCCAGGAATCTCTCACTATTCACCAATTCTGCCTTGTGCACACAGTTATATGAAAACAGACACATATATAATATATTAGAACCCTGCCATAATCAAATATGTACTACAGATACGTAGGTTGTTCATAGAAAGTAGAAAAGCAAAGAAGATTAAAAACCTGCAATCAGTATCACCAATAAACAATGTGCACTCCAAACATTATACAAACCAAGTTATGGAAAAATTATCTGCGAAGGAGTCCATACAGAACCATGACACTTCCTTCAGCTATATCATAAATAGCAATGTACCCTCATATATGTCCTGAGTCAGGGCCAAGTGTAAATGACTGACAATGCCAACATCCTGTCAGACAGGCCCATACATACATACCCACCTCCCACTGACACAAGGCCCTATCATCATACCAGGAGATATCACATATAGAATGGGTAAACAGCTCCTTCCAAAGCTGAAAACATGGCATCAATGGGATTACATTGTTTCTCTGCACCTGAGCAGTCTGTTGAGCCTCATCCTCTCTACAGGATATGAAACTGTTGAATGGGTTGCAGCAACATTTGGAACACTCCACAAGGGTTGGTGCACAACAGACTATGGGAACTATAGTCTTATAAGCCTATGAAGTCTGATCTGCAAGGCCATGGAGTCCATCATGATTGAAGTCATAAACAGGGCTATTGGAAGCCTACAAACACACAACCCTACCAATTTTGGTTTGGTCATGGGCAGATCATGGTTCCCAAACCTGCTAGACTGTTTGCAAGGCAGACACCCAGGACATACATCAATTAAATGATCTACACACGTCCCACATAGACTTGGAATAACCCTTTTCCAACATCCCAGACACATGTTGTATCCACAAAATCAACAACCTGTGCATAAATATGTATTGTCATCTGATGGATTGGCAACTGGGCCACAGATAGATCACACAAGGTAAGAATTGTGGAGTCCTGTTCAAGCTGGTAACACCTGCTGTCCCCCATGACTCAGTCCTGGGATTGCATAAAACAAAGTGCACACACTTTACCATGTCTAGTCTGATGATGTCAGCATCCCACAAATATAGCAGGAGAAATGAAAACTCCCAAGTAAGCGTATAGCGTGTTGTGTAAATGTGTATTTCTCAAGTGTCATACCATAGTTAGGCAGTGGTTTGAATCTTGCAATTGCTATGTGTGTGATTTCCTTTGAGAAGAGTGCCCTTTTTGGAGACTAGAAAAACGCCTTAAAAGTGGTATATTCATCTTTGGCAAGTCTGATGATGTCAGCATCCTACAAATATAGCAGTAGAAATGAAAACTCCCAGTAAAGCATATAGTGTGTCGTGTTAATGCGTACTTCTCTAATATCATAACATAGTTAATAGGGGTGTTAATGCGTACTTCTCTAGTATCATAACATAGTGAGATAGGGGTTTGAATCCTGCAATTGCTGAGTGGGGGGGGGGTGTGTTTCTGTGTAATTTCCTTTGAGAGGAGTGCCCATTTTGGAGACTAGGAAAATGCCTTAAAAGTGGTATATTCAACTTTGGCAAGTCTGATGACGTCAGCATCCTACAAATATAGCAGTGGAAATAAACACTTCCAGTAAAGCATATAGCGTGTCGTGTTAATGCGTACTTCTCTAATATCATGACATAGTTAGGTAGCGGTTTGAATGTTGCAATTGCTGAGTATGTGTGTGATTTCCTTTGAGAGGAGTGCCCTTTTTGGAGACTAGGAAAATGCCTTAAAAGTGGTATATTCATCTTTGGGAAGTCTGATGATGTCAGCATCCTACAAATATAGCAGTGGAACTGAAAGCTCCCAGTACAGCATATAGTGTGTTGTGTTAATGCGGACTTTTATAGTATCATAACATAGTTAGATAGGGGTTTGAATCCTGCAATTGTTGGGGGGGTGTATTTCTGTGTGATTTTCTTTGAGAGGAGTACCCTTTTTGGAGACTAGGAAAATGCCTTAAAAGTGTTATATTCATCTTTGGAAAGGTGATGATGTCAGCATCCTACAAATATAGCAGTGGGAATGAAAGCTCCTAATGCAGCATACAGTGTGTCGTGTTAATGTGTATTTCTCTGGTATCATACCATAGTTAGATAGGGGTTTGAATCTTGCAATTGCTGGGTGTGTATTTCTGTGTGATTCCCTTTGAGAGGAGTGCCTTTTTTTGGAGACTAGGAAAACGCCTTAAAAGTGTTATATTCATCTTTGGAAAGGTGATGATGTCAACATCCTACAAATATTGCAGTGGAAATAAAAGCTCCCAGTAAAACATATAGTGCATTATGTTAATGCGTACTCCTCTAGTATCAGAGCATAGCTAGGTAGGAGTTTGAATCCTACAATTGCTGAGTGTAGGGTGGGGTGATTTCCTTTGAGAGGGGTGCCCTTTTTGGAGACTAGGAAAACACCTTAAAAGTGGTATATTCATCTTTGGCAAGTCTGATGATGTCAGCATCCTACAAATATAGCAGTGGAATTGAAAACTCCCAGTAAAGCATATAGTGTGCTGTGTTGATGCGTACTTTTTTAGTATCATAACGTAATAAGGTAGGTGTTTGAATCCTACAACTGCAGAGTGTGTGTGACTTCCTTTGAGAAGAGTGCCCTTTTTGGAGACTAGGAAAATGCCTTAAAAGTGATATATTCATCTTTGGCAAATCTGATGATGTCAGCATCCTACAAATATAGCAGTGGAAATGAAAACTCCCAGGAAAGCATATAGCGTGTCATGTTAATACGTACTTCTCTAATATCATAATGTAATTAGCTAGGGGTTTGAATCCTGCAATTGCTGTGTGTGTGACACTGTTAATCAATGTGTTGTGGTTTTGCTTTTACAACTGTATGACATATCAGTATAGCAACAGTATGTGCATTGCACACTTCAGGTATCTGTGTATAGAATAGTGTGAGTGAGGGTTCATGCCTGGGGTATATTTCAGACATGTTCAAACACAGTCTGTCAATAATGGACATTCATTATAGGTGTACAACAACCTTTGTGGATATGCATACAGACCCCTTATTGCTTATGTGATACACCGAGGGATGTCAGAATACCTTTGGAAATGTGAATACTAAAGGACAGATGACATAACACTTGGCAGTATGTATACCCGTTCTACATGTTGGGGGCTACTACCTATGTGGAACTGTCAGGATACTATGTTTAGTAAATGTGGATGACTATGCTATAGTTGCCTTATAGCTTTACAGCATGGGTTGGACAACAGGTAACTGTCTGTATGATACCCTTGTGGAGGATAAGTGTCTCATCTGGAGAATGCATTGTAGGCCACTGTATGCATTTCCAGATGTGGACAGACATACCTCTAGTGTGTTTGCTTGTACCTAAGAGGACTATCTGCCAAACAGGAGTGGTCCCAGGAATGGGTGGCAGTCAAGATGACTGGTTACTGGTATAGTATAGTACCGAAGGGATCCATATGTTACTGAGTTTCCTACATCTGTGTGTCAGTTGTCAAGACATCATCTAACAGTTGGTTATAGTCAGGCTGTTGAGGTTGTGTATACTACCAGAATGCAAACCAATGACAGATAGAAACAGTATTACCCACAGCATAGTGTCAAACCATGTCATACACACATGTGTACCCAAGTTAAAACATATGTGTAGTAAAATGCATACTGGCCACCAATAGAAAATATGAGATGTTAACACTGTGTAAAACAGGGCATGCCACCCTTCCCATGTGTCCACTATGCACATACATGCAAACAGTGCACCTCCACCATGTTCACAAATGTACACCTGCAAATCTGTACTGCACACATCACACACGTACTGTCCACTCACTAACACATGCTGCCAAAACTACACACATCAGCCAAGTGGCCCATGGGCGGACAATACATTTTTGGAATTAACAGTGGTGTAAACAATACTACATTGACAATCATAGCTTTAATGCATCATGCCTGCTCAGATATACCTACAAGGATATCATTACACTTTACTGTTGACAACATGCTAACATTGCTACACTGCTAGAAAGTCACCCTGTGCATCAGCACCATGTTAGCCTGTTCCTGCATCAATGTTACAGATGACAGGAGGTGGCACAGTTTCATCATATGCACAGAGTGTGTTGTTGGTTTGCCAGAGCCTGACACTGACCCATCCAATCGACATGTATGTGTGTGTGTGTGTGTGTGTGTGTGTGTGTGTGTGTGTGTGTGTGTGTGTGCGTGTGCGTGTGTGTGTGTGAGGGACAACAGTACAGCATGGGCCAATGTTGATGTAATGTGTGTGTGTATGTGTTATCCCTAGGTGTTTAGTTTATGTGTGTGTGTCTGCATGCACACAGTTCCACCATGTGGCTGCCATACCCAGGAGGTTGTGGGACAGCCACAGACTGTACCTGCCAGAGTGTACAGATCACCGTCTCTGGCAACGGACACAGTACCTGTGCCTGGCAGGGGTGCTACGGACAGTATCGGGTACTAAGCCAGACTGGGTACTATCATCAGAGGCAGAGGTATGTCAACTGGACCCATGTTCCTGCTGGGACTGTCCAGAGCCACATGCACGTGGTCTTCTAGGACAGTCTGTTGACAGCCCAGCCCCAACATTGCTGGGGCTGGTACTGCCACTATGGGAGTGGCTGTGACTTGTGGGTCATCCGAGATGACTGCCAGCTGATGATGTTGCTGGCATACGTCCACATCGACGTCTCAACCATCCCGCACTGTCCTGGCACATGGACATGACATTGAGGAGGACATCTAATGTCTCCCCCCAATGTCTATCAATGGACAGTATCGGGTACTAAGCCAGACTGGGTACTATCATCAGAGGCAGAGGTATGTCAACTGGACCCATGTTCCTGCTGGGACTGTCCAGAGCCACGTGCACGTGGTCTTCTAGGACAGTCTGTTGACAGCCCAGCCCCAACATTGCTGGGGCTGGTACTGCCACTATGGGAGTGGCTGTGACTTGTGGGTCATCCGAGATGACTGCCAGCTGATGATGTTGCTGGCATACGTCCACATCGACGTCTCAACCATCCCGCACTGTCCTGGCACATGGACATGACATTGCGGAGGACATCTAATGTCTCCCCCCAATGTCTATCAATGACCTCAGTGTAATTACGGATGGCACCGGCAAGGTCACGGATACTGTCATTGATATCGGTGTTATGGGCCCTCTGCACCCTTAGTCCCTGTCTGGTGTACCATTCCATACGTGCCTGTGCCTGCATTACAGCCTGGAACATACCTGAGCTTGTAAGACCTTTGGGGGCACGTCTGCTAAGGGCATTATGACCAGCAGTGCTCCCACAAGAACCCCTGGACATCTGCCTATGTGGTACCATTCCAAGAATCTGGGTATGGCTGCTGTGAGGGAATGCATGAGCCATAGATACCACACTATCCTGGTCAATGCCTACTGTATGCTGTCCCTCAGCTAAGGCCATTGGTGATGAGGGATGTATTGGCAGTATGAATGTGCAGATAGATGGGGTGGAAAGCTGTGTACTGTCGATTGGTGACCCAATGACAGACCATGTCAAACCTGCCTGTGCCACAACACATGTATCATCATTTCCACTATTTATGGCAGTGACTTCAGGTTCCCTGCTGCACTCAACCAACCCAACCTCAGCACCTGTGAGCGGAAGACAGAAAACACACTTTACAATCAGTACATGATGTTAGCACACATGCAGACATGCACACATGAACACATGAACACGTGAACACATGCACACATGCACACATGAACACATGCACACATGCACACATGCACACATGAACACATGAACACATGCACACATGTACACATGCACACATGAACACATGAACATGTGAACACATGCACACATACACACATGCACACATGAACACATGAACACATGCACACATGCGCACATGTACACATGAACACATGAACACACATACACTACTCACTAAAGTAGACACACACACACACACACACACACACACCAACAGCAATCCAGAACATACTAATTAGTGGTTGATGGTGAAGTACAGTATCAGAAGCCAAAGGGTCCTATCACACGTGTCA
Source organism: Protopterus annectens (assembly GCF_019279795.1). Taxonomy (NCBI): domain Eukaryota; kingdom Metazoa; phylum Chordata; order Ceratodontiformes; family Protopteridae; genus Protopterus; species Protopterus annectens. The sequence goes on from NC_056751.1 coordinate 221,368,164, forward strand.
GCATGCAGGATGTGTGTTGCTCAACAGCATGCAGTGCGAGTGTAGGAAGTCCTTGTTAATAACAGTATACATTTTTTTGATGCATGTTTGCTGTTCAATGATTGGCCTCACCCTGGAACAGAATGTGTACATGGACACAAAATTGCTGTGCAAGTATTAAATACTTTCCAATGTCCTGAGCACCATCACTCACAGGTATACATACCATGTCTGGATGCACACAACCTTCAGGTGTATAGAAATGAATGCTATGTGTAGTACTGTAGTTACTGTAACTGGATGTAGTGTAGTACCATGTGCCATCATCAGGCAGCATCATGTGGTCACTCAAGGCCACTAGTGTGTGCCACACTGGCAACTATCTTGCTGTACCTGAACTGCAGCACTGTGACTACATTAACCATTTCATAGGCAGTTGTTACATGTGTATGTAAGGTGTTCAATAGGGAGCATTGCCTAACATGAATGTGTTGTGTGTTGAAGAGTGTTGCACCGCCCCATTATAGGCCTCTACCCCTCAGGTATAGTATGCGTGCTGTGTGGATGACATTTGGGATACTGGAGTCTGGCCTTACAGCAGGTGTCTAAATACGCCATGTGTATCATATGAACATGTACTGCATATGACAAAGTGGTGTATGTTGTGTGCATATGTATTGACTCTGTCTATACAATGTCCACTACAGTGTACCACAATTGTTTGGGATGCTCTGTGTATTGCAGGTGTTTGAGGCAGCTACTCATGTTACTGGGATGTGCATAGTCCCATAGAAAACATGCACAGCATGCATTATGTGTAGGTGTTTTACATGTGTATATGGCCTACAACTCACCTATGACATGCACATGTTATTTGCTATAATAAATGTAGAACACTCACCAGCATGGGTCTGCTGTCTTGCTGTCACACCAGAGGGACCTACAAGGATATGAGACAGTTTGTCAGTGTCAACAACTATGGCATTGCTGCTGTGAGTTTGCAATTTTACAGTAGTACAATGGATGACAATCACAGGCATAGAGATTATGTTCCAAATTATCAGTATTGCACAGCATCAGGCTCCACATCTTCTAAATACACAGTACACATCTGACACATGCATGTTCTAACAATCGAGCTAGCAGTAGTCTCCAGATATGCCATGTTATCTGCATGCTCTGAGTAAACTTGCTGGGTGCCTCCGGCCTCCATGATGACACATGTCTGTTGTAGTGGTTGGCTAGGAGCCACCATGCTGAGGAGCAGCTCCTCCACTCTGGTGAGGGGCAGATCTAATGCTGCACCACCACCCGTGGCAAGCTATTGTCTGCAGACATCGGAGGCATGCTGCCGGGCATGTCGAATTAAATCACTGCAGGGATGGCGTACCTGCTCATAAGTCTGGTTATGCATGCCTACGTCATTAACCCAACGGACAACATCTTGCCACAGTGCAGTGCGCTCATGCTGGTCCTGGCTGATTCTGGAGAACAGCAGGGTGTGATGTTGTACTAGGGTGGATATTATTATTTCTTCCTCTTCAGAGGAATACGCAGGGTTTCGATGGTGAGACATGTCCCTGGAAGACAATAAAACAATAATTGTGAGCAAGTCATGTGGTACACTTAACATTCTAAAGTGCAGATATCAATGAGATGCCATATATAGCAACCTATTGGCTGTCAGTAGATACACACTTTTAATACCACATATCACTGCTCAGCCCACAACTGCCTGACAGTGCCTGGCATGTACTATATAGTAAACCATGTTCTGCACAGCAACAAAGAGAAACCAGTATGTAAGACTATACAACAGTACATGGCACACTGTATGTGACACAATGCACCACTTAGCCACAGGAGGTATATATGAATCTAATGCATACAGACAAATGTCATCCACTGAAATGAATGTAAAGTACAGTTACAGTACTACCAGTACACCACGCTACTTGTTGATAGCAAACCCCTAAGTAACATATGTGCACATTCATCAATATAGGTGGCATACTGCTGTACTACACTATACATGTTGCTAGATATGCACTTATATCCTGTGACACACATACGACCGAGGCCATGTTACAGGCATACCCACACGCACATCAGACATACCTACAAGACACAAAGGTATGGCAACCCAGATGAGTTTTACCTGTGTACTATACAGGACTGTGTGTCAGCACTTACAAAACCTTATGCCTGAGGTATGGAATGTGTGAGGACTACAGGTAACAAACAAAACAGTGTTTCCAAGCAATGTGGATATACACCATACTGTGCTGTTTAGGCCTACAGCTTCAGGTAGTACTACAGTTCATACAGGATTTGTATTCACTAGTGTTAACAATCAATAAGCATACATGTACGGTTTTAGCCTACAATGGCACACTCCAGTCAACACCATAGGACTACGTCACACCGTATGCCATACTGCTTTTCCTGCCTAGGAATAGCATACATATCTTTTTCTGGGATCAGAGCTACAACACTACATACCATGATATAAACAGTTTCCCACTAGGCTATCACACATATACACAACTTTGACACATTCACCTATGCATTCACCATCACACTCAGTTAACCTCACATAGCAAGTAATGCAACAAGTACATGCATGTGTATATTGGGTCCTAGGTAGCTAACAGGCTATTAGCCGTAGGGCCTATGGAAGCCTAGCCATACGGTACCCTGGCCTTCAACACCCATGTAATTTAAGTTCATGTGCCCCTGTCATGCAGAGCCACAGAGGTGATTCCCGGGTTGTATTTCCTATCTCACATGCAATCATCATGATTATTCATGACAACTGCTAATGAGGACCTTTATTTGCTATTGATAGGTAGTTAGTTCCAGAGTATGGTATGTGTCTGAGATGAGAATGTACCACTCCAGCATGTTCTGCTTTTTGACGTTACAAGGTTTAGATCAGTACAGTGTGTAGCTTGTATGGATTTTAATCTGTTTACATGGAGCATGTCCAACACCTGTGAGTTTGGCATAGCTTTGTATGTTAGGCAGAGGTTGCCTCTGGGTAGGTGGTATGTGACACAGTGTAGTTGTGGTTTTGTAAGACAGTCTGCATAGGGCATCTGTTTGAGTCTGGTAATACTCTTGTGAGGTATGTGTCTGGCATCTACAGCTGCTGTAGATGTCTTCTGAGGTACATACCAACAGGGCCATTGTACTCTATGATGGGTTTTATGACTGATGAGTAGAGTGGAACACTGACCTCATTTTCCATGGATGACACACCTTTTCTGATGACATGTGGACCGTACACAGTTTATATGACTAGTGTGGCACTGTGATTATCAAAAGGGACACTACTGTCCACCTGTGTCCCATGGTCTCTTATCACACTTTTGGTGTTGAGTAGACTACCACCTATGTGGTAGTTCATGGGTACAGGGTTTTTAACAAAAGGGATGGCAATACATTTACAACATTGAGCTTGAGCGTACATATAAACATCCATTGGTGTACATATAGATATACATATAGGCATATATACAGTCCACCTTTCATGGTAGGAATATTAATTATGCAAAGGTTGAGAGGGATACAGTTATGTAATAATATTGCACAGTCTTGTGCAGAATGCATGGAAGGTATTCTCAGCCCATGTATCTTTAGCAGTGCATATGGATTAGTACACCTTTTATGAAGTGCAAGCGGTGTCTACTGTTATTATTGTCAGTATTCATTTTGTAATACCCCACCTTTCTGACTGACATCAGTACTTTTCAGAGAAATTCAGAGGGACACAGCTAAAATATGTTTCACAATCAGGGACATCCCTGAAAAGTAGTCACAGTTAGGAAGTATGGCCTCTGCCCTAATCAGATATGTCAGTGTTTGTCCTGCTATGATACTGTGTGGGGGTTGTAAAGTGCCTCTGTAACATTATTTGCTGCTAGAATGGCTGCTTCTCTTATCACACTCATGTAATGCAATTCCACAACAATTGCTGGTAAAGATCCACAGAACAAGCTTTGTGTTATGGCCTTCCAATTTTTTTTTACATTCACTCATTGTAATGCATGATATATTTATTTCAGCACCAAGTTATTGTATATTGGCTGTGGCTTAGTGGTATTTCATGCAGTCTAGTGTGTCCAAGGTCTGGGGTTCGAGACTGACGGAGGTGTTTTATTTTGCTGCTGAGCAGAACAAGGGCCCTGACATACAGAGTGACTAAGGCACTTTTAAACAGTTGTAAGCGGGTTTGTGTGGGTTTGCGCGACACTTAGCAATACTTAGATAAGCGCACACATGCGCACACTCGCACAACCCTGCTAACTACTGCTTAAATGTACTTACTCCCTAACCCCCGTGCTAATTTCTTTGAAAGAAAAGAAAATGGGGAGATAGGAAAGTGGTGAAAAAGGGGGCACAAAGAGGGAAAGACAGTAGGAAAACCAGCTCGGGATGTGCAGGAAGGGTGTAGGGAAGGTTCATAGTTGCCCATTTCTTTACCAGCAACAGCTGTGCATATGTTAGAAATTTGGAGTGAAATTTGAAACCTTCCCCCCCTGAGAAAGGGTGAGGACAACAAAGTATGTTGTACTGCCAATTATAATTATCAGTTTACATGTCCAGCGGACATGTGTGGAAATGGACAGCTATGTATGGGACGTAATGTTTTTGTGGGAACAGATTGCCCTTTTTTTTTTTTTTTTTTTTTCAGGTGAGAGTGGAAAGTGAGGTAGAGGAAGTAGGTATATTTGGGGAGGTAGGTTGGGGAGGTAAACAGACAAGACAAGCAAGATGCATACAGGGGTGGAATACGACACATGGGGTGGGTGTACACAATTGATGGGGACGGATGTTTGGAAATCGCAAGCCCATGAGCCCACAGATGGTAACAGTGGAACTAAGATCCCCACCCATAGGCAGTCACCACTGCATCTTCACAGCCCTGAGGGTGGCTGTGCTGGGGCTGCGTAGGAGGGGCAAGCTCACCCATGAGTTGCGCCACTCTCGCCTCGAGCTGGCATAGGGGATCAGCGACTGAACACTGGATCTCCCTACGCACCACAGCTCGGACCCTTCGGAGGGTGACAGGTGGCCCTTATCTGCCCACGCTTGCATGAGGGAAAGAGCCCCATCCCCTGCAGTGCTTCCACCTGATGGTGGTACAGGACCAATGGAGGAGGGGAGCCCAGGCTGGGCACTGGACCTGCTGGTGCCAGGTGCAATCACCAGCTGAGTAGGGACAGGTGGGTCCGTTGGGACCGGCCTTCCCATACGTTCTGTGTTTAGGTGCATTTAATTACAACATAGACAACAGCATTCCAAATTAGTTGTAACAGCATGCAGTAATATTCCCATTAACCCAACGCACCAGGGTTCCAACAGTTGAACAGCAAGCATACCACATGCATATATTGAACGACAGTGGACATTCCAACAGCATGCAGGGATGATTGGTGGCAAAAGGCCACCAACATTGGGGTGTTTGAACAGGGCACATGCATCAAAGTTCATGCAGATATTTATAGAACAATTGGACATATGTCCCAACAAATGTTGTGAGATTAGACATACCCATTGAGGTGTGGAATTGCATTGTTGATGCACATACAGTAGGGTGTAAAAACATACCTCCATTAACATCTTATGAGTACTTTTAGTCTACACTACATTCCTATTGACTGCAGGTGTAGATCCCCTACATGTATTATTACACTAGGCAACGTGCATTAGGTTGTGTGTAATGGGTTTGGCTAGTTCATTATACACCTGACCTATATCTGACATACTAACTGTCCAAGATGCAGATGTTACTTCTACATACTTATATATTTTATGTATATTTATATATCTACATATCTGGATGTGTTCACGTGACATTTTCAGTTATATTTCTACAGAAACCTACATTTCATGTAGCACACTCACATTTCTGGGGTACACATTAACAAGCTACTCATGTGCCAGATTTACCTATGCATGCCAGCCAATAACCAACTATTGAGGACTGTATGTATGCTTCACAACTGCTGGCACTTCCTTCATCCACTTTATATGGGACTGCCCAACTGTGGGTTGACAGCACTTAATACAACAGTACTATTTATATAATGCAAGGGTACAACAACATTTCAAAGTAAGTGACACAGACACACTCCAAGTATTATACCTTTATTAATTACATTACACACTTTTCTACAGGCTCTCTCATTTATTTGATATTACAGTGCATACAGAAGACTTACTCAAGACGTATTATACCTTTATTAATAGGTTACAACACTCTTTTTCAGGCTCGCTCACTTATGTTTTATAACAGTACATGCAGAGATATTATCCCGGACTTATTTTACCTTTATTAATGGGTTACTACACTCTTTTTCTGGCTCTCTGACTTATTTTATATTACAGTAAATGCAGAGAAATTATTCAGGGCATTTTATTGCTTTATTATTGGGCTACAACACTTTTTTTCAGGCTCTCTCACCTATTTTATATAACAATACATGCAGAATAATTACTAACCTGCCTGATGGCGCAGCCTTAGCAGCCTATCTGCACAGGCTTGCTGATTCGCAGCACGGACACCTGCAGCTGTGAAGTAAATGAAGGGATATTGAGACATACCTATCCATTATATAGACTAAATTAGCATGTCTTACATACTTCATTCCATGGCTACCTACTCGGTAGTGGGACATCTTGCATGTCACGGGCTTCCTGGATCCATTGGTTCAGTAGGTCCTGCTTCCATCTCTTCAGGTCTGCATGGTGGTGATGGACCTGCTCACCAGTCCGAGGGATGCCTGTGGCACTGGTGAGATCATGAGCTTACCGGTTCCAAGCCTCTACTTTGTACTCCGTCCCTTGGAACTGGCCCTGCAGGAGTCTTGACTCATGACAATGGACAAAGAGCCAAACCATGTATTTTGACTCCTCAATGCCCCAGCGTTGTGCTCGAAAGCGACTACCCTCTCCAGCACCAGACATTCTGACTGCAGATGGGAGCTACAATCAGTTATGGTGAGTATTCCCGCCTATGGAGCTTAAATATGCCGCATTTCCCCCACTTTTTTGTGATTGGCCATTTTTGAAATTTCTTGGCTGACTGCAGACATGCTTAGCAATGGTTAATCTTCCATTTATAAGTATATGTATGCTAACACTGGGTGTTTAGCCTAAGCTGTCATGGCTTAGTGGTTCAGTTCTTTGATTATGGTGCACGGTGTCCTGGGTTCAAACCTTGTCATTGCTTTTTATTTTACTACTGTCCAGACAGGCTAGGGGGTGTGGCTGTGTTTAGGCGACTTTGCTCTACATTGCCCCATGTTGCCCTATGGTGCACTGGTTAGGTGCAAACCTATTGCACCAGGTAAAGCGCAGCAGAGCTATGGGCAACTATATTGCGCTGGGTAAAACGATGCTTAGCTATGGGCAACTATATTGCGCTGGGTAAAGCGATGCCTAGCTATGGGCAACTATGTTGCGCTAGGTAAAGCGCTACTTAGCTACGGGCAATTATATGTCGGGATCCTTCTTATATTTATATATATACATTTTGTTCACTGATACATAGGCCATTTCAATGCATTTTAGTAAAATTTTATTCATATATGTTAGGAATTATTTCATATACTAATTTAAACATAAAATAGAAAGGGGAGTGGTGGGTCTACCACTACGCTATTGCTATTTGGCTTAATTTGCATAAACATTTCTTATTATGCTTTTCGATGTCGGAATTGCTAACTGTGGCTAAGCAATGGGCACAACCGCACACACACGTGCAAATACGGGCAGCTATATCAGGAATGATAAAAAAAATAAAAGTTTTACATTTTATAACTGTACTGGGGGTTTACAATGTGAGGGAGTGTAGTGTTGGGTATGTAGACATTTGAGCAGACTTGCTCATGTGTGTTGACATTTCACAATTCAGACACTGGCAGGGGCGTGGACCTTTGGACTGCTTGGCAGTCACACACACCCCTTGCCTTCCTGCACGGTCCGTGTTAGACTTGGAGTACAGTCAGCGTGCCGTCATGAATATGCATGGCACGCTGACGTCATACCGTTCAACTGCAGTTTCTGAGTAAGACTTATTTAGTCTTACATGGAGGATTCGTGAATCCTGGGATTTGTTATTACTGAATATAACTGATAATGCTTATT
>NC_056751.1:221381296-221408796 GCF_019279795.1 Protopterus annectens
GAACAGTGGTAATGCTTTTAGTATTCTATGTGTGTACTGCTGTAGGTCACACGGCACACTCCACATACACCACAAGGAATGATATGGGCTTGGAACCCACCAATTCACTTCCAGCCACTGTCAGTGTCAGGATTGGTCTAACAAGTATGTGCTATAACAGGGAACAGTATATGTCGATATATTGTAACAGTCAACATATGTATGGGTGTATAAGTAAGATGAACATGTTAAAGGTGAGCTTACCATGCAAATATGGTGTGCATTGTGGGATATTGTGCCAATAGCTGTGTAATGTACAGTATTCTAGGCAGATCTGTATTCTATTCTACATAGCAGTTCTGTTATGTTATGCAAACATTAGTTTTGTCTATTGGCAATTACAATACTCAATGACAGGATACATAACATTAGTATTCATCTGACAGGTTAGCAGCATGATAGCAAAGATAATTGGAAGAGCCAGGTAACTATCCATGCACATAACACATGTAATATCCACCTCTCTACTATTGTTTGCAAGCTATAACAGCTGTGCATGTGTACATGTTATGCAAATGTGTAGTGACCCTTGTTACAGGGCTGGGCCAAATGGCTATGTGCACACCTTCATAGAGTGGATATTGAGAGTACATACACACTGGTTGAACTACCAGGTTTGTGTATCCCAACCTCTCATTGCCAACCTAACAGCCACCTGCACATACTGTATGTAAGGTAGTGCACAGCACTAGTAATGAAACATGTTGCATATCATCTTTAACTCCAGTGTAACATCTGCAGTAGGAGTGTAAGATGTAGGAGACAGCTGCCCATGTGTAAAAGCTGCATCATATGTGATGGCTCACACTATCTGATTATATCCTGATCATGTTGATAGTGGCATCAGAGCCTATTGACACATGACTTTTTTTGGAGAGTGGGTGTCTGTGCCCAACAGAGCTCATGGCCCTGGTTGATATGTGAGTATATACCCAGAGAAGGAAACAGACCTGTAGACACTTGGATCATCTGTAATCAACTAACAGGATGTGATGTGCTCTTCAGAAAAGGATTGCTGCTAAAGGTAGCTATAATGTTTCCATAATATCCAGTGTTGTCACATCCATAACACAAATATTTACATGTGAGCATCACTGTCTAAAACATCTTCATAGGCAATACATAAACTAAATACAGTACTTGGTACTTGTAGTACTGACTGCTCATACAGGCATGTCAACTAGTAAGCTACTGGTGTTTCCTAATGTCAGCTTTGTGTATGTGGCCATCCTGGGGGAATGTAATCTCCATGCCATGTACACTGCCAGACCCACCTAACACCATGCCCCACACATTGTTTGGGATGCAGCTACAGGAGTAAGCTGGAAGGCAGCCCAGTCTACAGTCATGACTGGACTGGACAGTCATGAGGTGTAGGTTAACACATGCAGCTCATCAACACAACCAACACATACCCTTACCAGAACAGAGTAAGGACACCCACACACACTACCAGAAATCACACACATTCACAGATGTGTCTAAGTATCTGGCCAAACAAGTGACCCCCCCTCCAAGCAGGAAGAGGCAGACACCGAAATACACAAACTGTATTACATAGTTTGCAAAATTGTGCCACACCTCTGAACACATGACTGGAAACATGCCCAACAGTACTCATTTTTAAATACAAACTCTAGCACTATGTTACACACTGACATATGCAAGGGCATACATACAGCTGCCTGTCTGCCATGATTAGCCGCATACTCATACACTCAGACCACCTTTTGAACTATACACATGGCCCTGGCATATTCCATGTTGTTGTGCAGGACCTGTGATGCAGTAGCCTGGACTGCATGGAAAAACATGTAGGAACTGTCAGGTCTTGTAGCCCATGCAAGTATGTCCCAGGGCCTGGGTAGCATTCTGCCATTGGCCAGAATGATACTGCAGTACAGGGACAAAAGGTTTGTATTCCACAATTGTCTAGTGCAGTGGTGCATGTCACAGGGTATCCAGTATCTGTCATCCTGGGATAACATGGTTGACAGACCATGATACTTTGCCAGACAGGGCCTGTACCTGTCACCCCTGGGAATCTGGATACTGCCTAGGGCTCATGCTTCCCCTATAGTGCCTTCATCATGCATGGTTCAAGTGAAGGTCAACTGCTGTTACAGGGACAGCCAAGCAATAAACTGCGGGTCTCACTACACAATGATACATGTCAGAAACACAATATGGACACACATACATCAATGCCTAACATGGAGAACATATCTGTGCAGTGGCTGAGACATGTTTCAATGCTCCAGAGAGCACACCTGCATAACCATGTTATAACACATACCTCACTTCTTGCCCATTATCCTTTATTGGAACACACGAGCCACAGATGTGTCCATATTACTGAAGGGTATGTACACCCTCATGCTAATTGCACTTGCATAACATCAGATGCATTATGCTGAGCAACTACCTTTGCGCCAAAGTGGAATTCAAAATGCACCTTGAGACAGATCACTCACCAGGCCATGGACTTCTCAACTGTCATAATGTGCTGTAATGGTGAAGATTAGATCTGAGACACAACCATAATAATGGCTACTCTCAACTACTCAATTATGAACTGGAAAGACTCCTCATGTACCAACACCTGTGCTCAATGTATGTTGGATTCTATTGACCCCACTGACCTGGATCACAGTAGTCACACAAACAGGGCTAACAGTGTGCTACATATAGTTAGTCTCCAATGCCAATGTTATGTTTCCTAATAGCCGAGTGGTGAGTGCCATGGCACCCATGCAGATGGACAATGCATGTGCAAATGCTGAATCCTACACAAATGAACCTTAAGTAGTCACATATGTGCAGTGATTATGCCATTGAAACAGAACCAGGATTCAACCCAGCACAAACAAGTAGGCAAACTGGTGATACCATGCTTTAAACTGTACCACAGAAGGTAGTAACTGTTGCAAGAGTGAACACACATGAGTGTAGGTGATCGCTGGTCAGCCTCAGTAAGATGCAGACACACCATATAAAACCACGCAAAGCTACTGTGAAACTAATCAGCCACATATTATGAGGCCAAGCACAAAGCCTTCTACAGCTGTGTCATTAATCATAATAGCAACAACAAGGCCTGCCATGCTGCACAGCACTATGGTATGGGAAGTACTGCATCTACAGAAATAGCACCCATTCATCCAGATAGGGTCTCAGAGAACTTAAACCCACACCCACCCCCAACAGGTACACTTAGTAATATATCCATGTACACTACAGGGCCCCTGTACTAACAACTATGCAGGTACAAGCTGCATCTCTAAAGCCATACATACAGCTTTCATGGGACCCGTCAACATCCCTGGGTGTATCCTACACAAATGTAAAAACATTCAGCTATCCACATGCATATCATGTTCAATCATAACTCCATGTCAGGCTTTGTACACACCAAATGGTGCACAGCAACAGTTATCACACCCCACAAAGGGGGAGACACCATTGATAATGGGACATAGTGCACAACTACCCTTCTGAGTCTGGTCTGTATGGCCATGAACTGTGGTCAATGTAATCAATGTACTTGGTACAGATGTAGATGACAATAGGGTTGATTCACACTGCATATCATGACCTTTCCAGGTTGTAGGACACCATCACCCATACTGTGTTCCAGCTACACTCAGTAAACTAGGTGTATATTCCTATGTCACAGGAGTGGTTGGCAATTGGACTGTTGGCAGAACCCACACTACAGAAGGTGTCTGATGAATACAAGCACATCAAACCAGTGCCAGCCATAGAAATACAGGGGTCATTCCTAGTACTCCCCCTTTTTGTTATCTATACCACATGGACTAACACAGAAGGCATCAGCCTATTGATGTTTGCAAATGACTATGACCTAGGAGCAATAGCTGACTCATTGTGTGCTGCGTTCAACATACAGAAGGGCCTTAATGTGTCAGATGTGTGATGTGTGATGTATGGCCACAATCTGACAGCTAAGTATTGCAGTGTCATCTCCTATGTTACAAACTCTTTACCCATTAACTTCCACCTAGGCAGCAGTCAACATAATGGCAACTGTTGTATGGGATGCAGCTGGACAGTACTTCCCTTTGATAGTTATGTCACCACAAAAGACAGATAGTCATATGTGGCACCCTAATCATAACAGGGTACCATCCAGGAATATAGAGATAGCTGTTCAGCCATACTCAACACCCATGTAACCCATAATAAATCACATATTTCCTTTAAGGGTTATTGCCCATCTGTAGATGGCCTATACTGCCCTTCACAATCCCTAGCTGCACTATGTAGCATGCAGCCTACCCTGAATAAAGCCATATCCAACCCAGAGGTATTGGACATGCTACACTTAGCACATCCTGATCCCTAATAAACACATAAGTCATGGACATCCACCTTTCTAGTACAAGGATCACAACATGACTGACTGATCCCTGTCCCATACACTTAACATACTCTTGACATACTATGCATCCTTGTCCAGCAAAACTGCACATCGCCCCTATCTGTGACATGGTGTGATGACCGCATGTCAACTATACCAGTAACCATGTGTATCAGTTCTGTGGCACTACTTGAACTGGCCACTGAAACTTACCTGTCTGTTGCCTACAGCTAGGTAACCTGTCTGCCTAGGCTCATAAATGGCCCAGGGCATATAGCCTACTAGATCACTATGACCATACATGCTATAGCTGATATCCAACCCTGCAAATAATATCAGGCTAGCTATTGTCCCAAGTGTTACACATGTGCAACACAGGCAATACATGGCAGGATGCTACACAGCTGCACAGTGCCACGTAGATGTATATGGCAAAACACATACATGCTTGCAAGTCTGCAGGGTCACAGGCCATGTCCCTAACGGCTATGTATGACTATATATGTGGCATATACACAACATTAAGGTCAACTGCATTAATGTGAACACATCCAGGCATGTGCTGATAGGTAAAGACACCACTACAGGCAAACAGACATGCCCACATCAAGACAACATCCACATGGTGTATGAGCAATGTCATCACATGACACACACATATATGGCGATAACATCACATCACCAGTAGGTGTCAAATGTGTGTGACTTATACATGTCAGTGGTGTTAGTATCATGTAGATTAACAAAAACGTATTTGTAATCTTAATAAATGTGACACACATGTATGTTCAGCTGTACTTCTCTGTGAGTTACTGTCACCTGTCTCCATCATTATGTCTTCCAGGTATGCCACTTAGCAGACTGCCGGCATACAGCCACTTGGAGGATGAGGTCCTCATCCCATACCTCCTCAACAACTACAAAACGCTCTTCAGCCATGTGCCACATGATACACAGCAGCAGGTTGCCCTGTGGGAGGAACTCTGTAGGAGGGCAAATGATGTTGGCGGTCACAATTGCACCTATCAGCAGGTGCGCCGACACTGCACTGACCTGATAAGATGGGCAAAACAGCATGTTAATGCAATCGCCAGGGAACAAGGTGCAACAGGTGGGGGGCCAGTCACCCTGCCCCCACTCACATGTACCGAGGAGCTACTGGCCAACCTGGGGACACCTGCATACCTCCATCCACAAGCTTTAACTGGTATTGTGGAGGTGGGTGTCTCTCAACCACTGAGCCTGGAGTTGCCTGGTAAGTCACTACTGCACATAAAACACAACTATATATCACATAGTTACATGTGTTACTGTACAATATGTAATGTAACATCATATGCAAGGCATGTATGCACACATGCCACATACTATAGTCTGCTACTCTAGGTATGCACAGATGTGCATACTCCATAGTATAGTCTATTGTACTGGCTTATGTGCTAATATTGACATTGCACCCTGTAGCTATCACACAGGTGTGGATAATGATTTTACTGCTGTGGCACTCCTGTTTAGGTACCTCTGGTGTTTTGCAGTGACAGGAGCCTGTGTCAGGTGAGATTGTTATTATTTACCAGGCTTGATAATGCATGGAACATATTAATTGCATGCTGTCTGCCATAACACACGTACACATAATGTATGGTGGTCCTGTTAATGGACACTGGAAAGACATGCAATGCATCACACTGTTTACCTATGTGAAACAATTGAAGACTATATGAAACACCTACACTAAACCTTCTAAACTGTCATTGCCAGATGTGTAGACAACAGTGAATACAATGGTGGAGGTGAGTGCCACTGTAGGGACAGATACTACATATCAGCATTACACATGTTGGGAATACGAACAGTACTGTACAGAGAGAATATGTGTGCACACACACTAAATGTGTTGGAGATGGAGTATGCCCGGCCCACAGGATACACCCTTGTGGAGAATACCCTTGCTATGAATGTCACACAATGTCATGTGCTATCAAACATGTACATGACATGTAGTGGGCTGACTGCAACACTGCTCAACTATCCTGCAAACCATGTCTCACATCCCATACATACCACCCTTTGTCTGCATAACCCTGTCCTCAGTGGAGCATATGACATCTATGTGTGTATGTCATATGGGATAATACTGACATGTGAAATAAGATGGTCATCACAACCATTGGGCTGAGCATGTGTACAGATGGCCATGGAGGATGGCCAGAGACATGTAGCAACACACACAGTAGAAGTGATGTACATGTGTGTACACCCCGTTGTACATTGGCTCAACACAATACAACTATGGCCTTTGTGTAATGGTGATATTGCAGATGTGAAACACTAAACATCATACAGGCCTGTGCACAGCTTGTGTAGGCGTAACATGAAACCACCACATAACATGTCTTGAACATCTGGAGTGTGTCACAACATGGAAGCATTCACCTATACAGTATCCAAATGCATACATGTGTTGCACAACATACACATACATCCACATCAAGCCACAGATACAGTACATTCACCTTGCTGGTGTCAGACATCACTGTCATGCCTGCTTCTCATGTGTGTGAGGTACACAGATGGCATGTGGAACATAGAGTACTTGTAAGTTAGCCATGTGTGGGCATAGTTGCCAGGTATCAGTAATATGGTGGCAGATGTGCAGGGGTGTCATCCGTATACACTTCTGTGACCTGTGTCACTCATTCCACATTAAAGTTTATTGTGTATACACCTCAGTGACATGGGTCACATTCCACATTAGATATGTATTGTATGTGAACATAGTCATGGCTATGAACTGTGTCAGTAGCTCACACTGTATATCAATTGTGAAGTCACATGATGCCCTGCAATGGCTATGCACATCAGCTTAATGTGCATTATGTCCCTGCATATTTGTAGGGTGGACAGAAAACATTGCATCAGCTGAAGACCCATGTTAGTATAACACATCCCTGCATTGGGACACCATTACCGTACTGTAGATTGGAAAGGACACCATTGTGTTACACATGTATGCATGTCATTCAACATGTCAGCAGAAGACATGTCATACTACATGTGATTGGCAAGGTCATACACCACACAGCAGGCCGGTGTACTGTAAACCTGTGCTGGTTTGTGGCACCATTGCAAAGTACGGACAGCCATGTCAAACATGTGTACAGCCACATGCACATTGTCTACAATTAACTCAGGGGTAGGTGGAATAATGTTGAACAGACATGCACTGCACTGGGGGAGATATGCAAGCTAGGGCTCAGGCAAACATAGTATGCAGTCAACATACCCTACTGCTCATGTCCTCACACATAGGGGCGGTGGCCAACACAAAGCATCAGTGGCAGATATACAAAGGTCAACTATGGTCTGTTAACATGTGGTGTATGTTGCACACACCGTGGCCGTGTGGTGCAAAGGTACAAAGTGCATGCATTGTGTTGCAGGTATGGGGCATAGGCTAGTAACACAAATGGTGCAATACAGGTATGTATGCTAACCACCACTATAATTGTGTAAGGTGCATGCTGTCTGCTATAACACATGCATGCTGTTGTGTGCAACTCAGGGATGTATGATAACTACCACTATAATTGCCTAAGCTGATACTATAATTGTCTAAGCTGAATGCCATCTGCCATATCATCTGCATGTAGCATATGTGTGTGTGTGTGTGTGTGTGTGTGTGTGTGTGTGTGTGTGTGTGTGTGTGTGTGTGTGTGTGTGTGTGTGTGTGTGTGTGTCTGTGTGTATATGTGTGTGTGTGTGTGTGTGTGTGTGTGTGTCTGTGTGTGTGTGTGTCTGTCTGTCTGTGTGTGTGCCTCTGTGTGTGTGTCTGTGTATCTGTGTTTGTGTGTCTGTGTCTGTCTGCATGTGTGTCTGTGTCTGTCTGTCTGTGTGTGTGTGTCTGTCTGTGAGTGTCTCTGTATGCCTGTGTGTGTGTTTGGTATAACTTGAAATGTACAGTTCTTGTCTTTCCCTCTCAGGTGTTGATGTAGGTGTGTTGCCCTCCTGCAGTCCACCTGATGTTAGTGTCCCCCACAGACTCTAGCAGTGATGATGATAGTATGATTGAGGCACAGACAGGGTTGTCAGGGACAGAATCTGTGGCATTGGTTGTCATTCCACCTGTCTCCCCCTCATCCTCTCACACAGTTCCCATGCCTGCAAATACCCCATCACCACTGGCCATAGAGGAAGGACAGTTGGCGGGTGGTAGCATGGAACAGGGAAGTGTGGTGACTATGGAAGTTGTGCCTGCACACCATGATCCCAGTCAACAGACTGGTGATGTCCCACACAGGCATGTGCCCAGCGCTGCTCATAGGAGGACCACTGGCCAACTTGCCCTGCGAGACAAAGCACATCAGCTGGAGTCACCAGATGCATATTTTGGGCTGTAATGGATGCACAGGCATGTGCTGAATGGCACAACAGAGAAGGTCTGAGGCTTCAGAGGGCTGCTGTCCGTTCATTAACGGACAGCATCCAGGCACTTGCAAATGCTCCCCGTCATCTTGCAGATGTTTTGGATCGATGATTTGGTGACATGGTGGGAGTCCTTGACAGTGGCATGTCAATCCTTGAGCGTGGAATGTCTGTGCTGAAACATCTGGTGGGAGTGAGGCATCGGGCACATGGACATAGGTCAGCTACATCACCTGTTGAAGGTTTACGTGAACATGCTACTGCACATGCCCGCTCTTATAGTGGCGGTAGCAGCAGCAGTGCAGCTGGTGCTGTACAGTCCACACCAGGACACATCAGGACATGTGCATGTGGTCCTAGACAGTCCCAACAGGGACACGATTCCAGTGGACATGTGTCTTCAGACGGTACCCAATCTGGACTTCTGCCTGGTAGTGCCCGTGCAACCCCTGGCAGGCGCAGGTCGCATGGCTGTGACCGGACACTGTGAACTGTGAAACCTGTCTTGTACAGTCTGCAGCTGTCAGTAATACCCTTGTGTATGCCAGCTACATGCCAGACCTGTGTGCATGCATACACACACATTGGAAACAAATGTAGGGCACCTCAACACACACATGTATAATATCCACACACGCACAGTGATATCACAGGCCCTAACACACACATGATGTCACCCAATGGCACAGCCTAGGCCTCTGGCAAACATTATCACCCTGTGCATATGGTGATGCCTGTGCTGTATCCCTGTCATCCACACCAACGGTGCAGGGACATGTTCATATGGTCTGATGCACAGGGTGAACATACTAGGTAGACAATTGTCGATTAATATTGTTGAGTAGTGTTGACAGGCAGCAGACATACCATGTATTGCAGTTTTAGAATGTATTTTGTATGTTTGACAGTATGTATCATGTGTAACAACACTAACAGCATGCTGATCTTGATGTTCTGCCTTCCTCTTTCAGGTGTAGTTGCATGTGCCAGGGGATGTCGGTGTTTGTGTGTGTCCCATATGTACATGTTGACTACCCACAGGTCAGTATGACAATACCTGCATGCACTTTGTAACTTCCACATCACAGTTACATTCTCCTCTGTTTTAATTATGTTTACTGTTCTAATGATCCAAGAGCATGATAGCTGTGTAGTAAGCTACCGTATTCAGAGCCGTCACATCCATAGTGGGTGACATCACAGGTATAGTTACCTGGAGCATGAAGGGGGTAAAAGAGTAGTATGCTGCATGACAAGGGTAAAGGCCAGTGAAAATAGTGGCTTCTTATTGGGAAGCAGTAATACCCACTGCCATGACAGCATGCAAACACAGACACACCCACACAGTCAGGGATTCACAGACACAGTAACACACACTCTGACACACACACACACACACACACACACACACACACACACACACACACACACACACACACACACACACACACACAGTTGCCCGTGTTTGGATGAGAACCCCTGCCTATGTGCATATCATAATTACAAGACGCACCATAGAGAATACACATGTACAGGTAGTTGGAATGGCCTAAGATCGAAGACATTGACAGGGATACTACAGTGCAGTGAGTGTATGTGGGGAGGCAGTCCATCTGTAGGCTATGTAACAACAGGTCACACCCCAGGGTGTACATGTTAACAGATGGTTAGTATGCCCATCTACGATTGATAATATCAACAGGGATGCTAGATTGCATTGAGTGAATGGGGGAGGGGGCATTAACATTTCACTATGGTAAAATATAGCCTCACTCCAGGAACCGGACAGCCATACACACACAAACACACAGACACACACACACACACACACACACACACACACACACACACACACACACACACACACACACAAACACACACTGGCATTCACAAAGATATACACCTATGTCATACACATACAGACACTTTACATGTGTGAGGTTTAACCACCTGCCTATGCCTTTCTTTCTACACTTCACTCTGTACTGGTGTCAACAACAGTGTTCAAGAGAGTGATAACATGTGGGGTGTATTACCAACCATACGTGACATATATGGACACACACACCCACACGTGCCAGTACTGTGAATCAAACACCTGCCTATCTCATAATAGGTACTACAGAACTATTGCATGCGGTACAATGCTTACTGACTCTTCCCTTTGACAACTGTGCTGATATATGCACAATATATGCACAGTGGGAAGTATTACTGTTACAGGTGTCATGAGGTTTGCCTTCAGTGTCACCCTTACAGCATTCTACATTGTCTCTTCCACTTCAATTAACAAAACCTAACCTTAGCAGGTACACAGGTTATTGTAGGACTGGTTGTAACATACCAGTGAGCTGTCCTCAGTAATCATTCATCTGCAAAGTAGCCCCACCACTTAGTAGTCATGTCCAAACATCTGTCCATACCTCATGTACGGCTTACTGTACTTAGAGCATATCGCCATATACAGTCGGCAATGTTTAGGCTGTATTGTGACAGCATGATGTACTAAGACAACAGTCACCTTCAGACATCAGACACTGCACACACATGGAATCTACACAAACATCAATACATGTACACATATGCGGTCTACATCAGTACGTGCACTAGCAGGTCAAGAGGCTACATTCCACATCTTCCCCATACCGTGTGTGAAACATAGAGCAATACATCATAATGGATGTTGTATTCATGTACTGATAGGACACCACCACTTTCACAGAGTAGCCAAGTGTACATATATTACAACTGCACATATCAGCATGACACACACAGAATTATTCCATGTCATGCTCCTACAAACTGTTACTTGACAGTGCCATGGTGAAGCCAGGGCACTGTAATGGTCAACAGTGAACACATCATATTTGCCACACACACCTCATGTGTACTGGAAGAGTGCCAGCAATATGCTCTGTTAGACCTAGACAGTACACTCATTCAAGCATGTGCAAGGTCAGTGGCTTGTAAACATCTCACCCCAGCATGTACTGGTTATTGTGGTACTAAGGCTAATGTCCAGACAGCGCACAGCTTGCATGGCTTGCAATTGTTGACATGGGGTACATGTAGGAGCTGTGGCCACACATGGCTGTACATGTCATGAATATATATCACCTGTGACTACTCTGGAACATACAGAGCAGATTTCCCTGAGTCTGTCAATACAGGCCTTATGTAGGTCCTATGGTCCTGTTGTTTGGGTGTGTTTGTAGGCATTGCATTAGGTGGACATGTCTAAAGACATACATAACACATGGGGTGTTGTATGATATGATAGGTGTCATGGTTGACCAGTAGAGAGGAGATATTACCTCTGTCAACATAGACATCGAACATTATGTACTGTTACCATGCTATCTGCCATGTGCATGTGCGTAATGACTATCGACACCTGTATGTAGAAAGGAAAACAAAAGCTATGGTAATGTAATTTATGATGTATGAGTGTGGGATGTACACATCCAGGACAGGTATGGTTAGGTCATATCCAACCGTGAGGATGTTGTTTACTGGTGTACAGCAACAGTCGACCGAGTTAATGCTGACAACATCCGAGAGACCCTGGTATGTGTACAACTGAGCTGGTTACAAACAGTGGTATTATTGCATTGCATAACACATTATGCAGCTGTGTCTCTACATGGGTACTTTGCACAGTTGATGTAGGCCTAGGTACAGTCCACCAACCGAGGGTTATCTGGTGGTCTACCATACTATGTCATACCACATATGGATGTGTGTTGGTAGTCTGGGAATAAGGTGGTGGATGTATATGAGGATACAACCTAGAATGCAGCATTTGCCACTGCCACCTGTACCTGACTCATCTGTGATGTGTTATGTTGGAGTAGTGGTCTTTACATGTGAGTAGCCTTTATGAATATGTGTACACCACCACCTAGAATGGTCCATACCACTGTTATGGCCTACATGTCTGGATCTGAGTTATATGGTGGTAGTGCAATTGTGCACTACAGAGCCTTCAGCCAGGTGTTCCTCACTGCACATATGTCAGTATTCCCCATTGTAGGTTCTACATTGAGCAAATGGATTATTAAAGCCACACAACTAGCACTGGTTAGCATAAGCATCCAATGCAATTGTCATGTAGGAGTCAGGGTGTTACTTCTGTGCGTAGGGCATTTGCCTTGGAATGCGGCTATATGGGTAAATGTGACCTAGGTATTATCTACACACACATGTAACATGGATGCATGTGCTCTGTGTTGAAGGCTCATCCTTCGGGCATGACAGCCCGGAATGACAGACATTGGACAACCTCATAATAATAACAGGACATTGGCTCATTGTTTTGGTCTAGCAGTTGCCACCCATACCATGACATCACTGCACAAGGCATTAATGTGCTTGGTAGCAAATGCCTCATGTAAGGTGATGGACAGCAGCAGAACTTGTGTATATAACCAATGTGAGATATACTTAGGGTAGCAGTCCTGCCAATAATGACAACTACTAACACAGCCGGGAGAGGTCATCTTCACACCTGCACCTCACTACCATTACACAAGGCGGTTCACACATTATACTTGCACATGCCACTGTTCCACGTATAATACCACTGCCCACAATCTGATATCAATGTATGCCTTTCAGGGCAGCAAGGTATGTGACACATGCTGTAGGTAGCATCCGCCTGTGCGACCCAGGTAACCTATTGTCTGTCACATCCATACATGCATGAATGTGTATACATAACATATATAAATGTCAGTACTTCATGTACATGTATGCATATGTATTACACAGCACATACACAGATATATAATTTACGGGCCACATACAGGTACCCACTGCCACCTTGTGTAATTTGAGTCAATGCCTCCAACAAGCCCTTTGTTACTAAGTGTATGAGAATGCCCAGTATAACTTTGTGTAGTTGTAGTCATAGTGCATCCCAAAGGGCTCTGTGCTACAAGTGTAGGAGCATGTCCACTGTAACTCTGTATAGTGATAGTAGTTGTAGATTTCACAGATGGCCATACTCCAGTTCAGGTTCTTGTTTTGCTACAACTATACCTCTCAGGCCTACCTGTGGATGATGTGTCTTAATTGTGCATACAGGTTGTAATGGACACCTACTTTAAACACAGAGGTCTACAACTATGTACTTCATAACTGTCAGTCTTCCTGTTGTTGTCCTCAATTGTAGAAGAGCAGTCTGACTGCCTTGGAATGTGTAATCTCTGTGGCACATCTCGTAACTGCGTAATACTGTAATAGTGATCTGTAGATAGGCAGGAGTTCTGATCCCACCGCTAACAGCTGTGTGTGTCTCAGCAAATGCCTGAGTGTGTGTGTCAGCAAATGGCTAAAGTCTGGTTGTGTGTGTGTGTATCTGTGTCTACATCCTGTCATGACAGCGGGTTTTGCTGCATTCCAAAGAAATACCTCCTTTTGCACTGGCCTTTATTCTTGTCAACTGCTAAACCTCTCTCTTTGCCCCTCCCTACTGCAAGTAATCAGCCCTGTGATGTCACCCAGCTCAGAAGTGGAATCAGAGTACGTGTAATTGTATGTGTTCTGTGGCACATACCCCACCTGCATACCACTGTACTAGTTACCTTTACATAGGTAAGACGTGTATGCGCAATATTGGCAAGTGTGTGCGTGTTTGTGTGCGTGACTACCCTGTAGCCAGGCATACGCATGTGTAATGTCTTTTAGCACACCATGGAAGCCATCTGTGGTGACTGGTGTCTACAAGGTATTACACAGTTAGGAATGATAAAGAATACAGAGTCAAGCACGACTACAGTCAGGTATATTATTTTCCTGTGCCACTGTCGTGCAGTGACACAGAAGGGTTTGCTGGGGTTTAGGTCCATACCCATCATTCCCCCACCCTAACTCCACAATCCCTGGGGTAGATTACATAAGCCATCATTCCCTACCCCAAACTCCACATACACACCAACCATCCCTTCTCTGGTGAACTGCTTATGATTTAAATGTTGTAACACAAGAGATGCCTCTGTTTTATGTACACATCAGTTCCGTTGGAACTCGTCTGTGTCACAAAGGGCATTCAGACGTGTGTGTGTGTGTATATATATATATATATATATATATATATATATATATATATATATATGGCTATGGCTGTGAATGTGTATATACATATATATATATATATATATGTGTGTGTATACACATCCCGTAGGTATATATATATATATATATATATATATATATACATATGTAGTTATGACAATTGTACAGCTGTAGACTTGGCTTTGTTGTTTCACAGAGTACAGTACATTCAAGGGTACTGTACATATGTACACAAAGTGACTGTCCCATTTGTTCTCAGTACTGTGGGAAACCTGTAGTAGGATGTGCATTATAGACTCCATGCAGCATGTGTGCAATCCAGATGGCTCAGTGGTATGTCAAGTGACTTCAGTGTGCATGGTTCAGGGTTCAAGACCTGCAAGCCTTGTTGATAATGTTAATTAGGACTGCATAAGACACTTTTAAGCAATTGGAAGTAGGTGTACATGTGTTTCCGTGACAGTAAGCAGTGGGTTCACGCAGGTAACAGACATGTACAACCCACAGTACACTTGGAATGCCCTTCTTTGGCAATCCTGCCTGTGTCACCCACCTATGAATACACCTCTGGGAATGCTGCAACTCATTATTTCCATGGTGTGTGCTGTAACTGTGTAATGCTATAGTGTGTGGTAGGTGTTCTAATCCCAGACAGATCAACTGTGTGTGTAAGTAAAAATGCCTTTTAGTATGCACACTCTTTACAATTCATATGACCACCTTTGGCAATCCTGCTAATATCACCCACCTAGACATACACCTCTGGGACTGCTGTAACCCAGTAATCTCCATAGCGTGTGCTGTGACTGTGTAATGCTGTAATGAGATACACTAGTTAGGTAGGGGCTCTATTCCAAGACATGGCAGGTGTGTGTGTGTGTGTGTGTGTGTGTGTGTGTGTGTGTGTGTGTGTGTGTGTGCATTTGACTGTCAGAGCCTGTGTGGAGGTGGCTGTGAATGTCTAACCACTGGACATGTTGGGGAGAGGATTTTGTAGTTTTTCTATATGGTGTCCATCTTATATGCCTCAATGTCCACCTCACGAGGAGTACAGATGTCAGTCAGTCAAGGGACCGTGTTGGCAAGCCGTACTCCTACATCTGGCAAAAGGCCTGGTGAACAAAGTATGCAACCCTACTATTACCCGGAATACGTCCTGAACCCATGTGTCATACACAAACACACTTGCATAGAATATCCCGCTATGTTGTTTGTACCCTGCACATTGATGACAGTAGGAATGGTGTGATTGCAGTGGACTGCAGAGGGCATGGCACCCTGTACATCAGTACAATAGGCACATAATTGAGGACAATGTGCCTTCACTATGTTCCCCACTGGATGCCTGCAACATATGTGGTGCCATCAAATGTGATCCACAGAGGCCATACAATGCCTTACACATGTGCCCTGTATGGACCGATGCCACTGACACCAGGGAATACCTGTATCATGCTATCAATGCAGGTACAGGGTCAACCTGCTGACTATAAGCAGGTCCTGCCACACCAGGCCATTATTGGCATATCAGAGGATAACAGTATGTGTACACAACATGTGCCAGCCAAACCAGGTACACCTGTACATGTCACTGTACATTATTGTTGGATGTGCACATCCCAGGCAATGTCCATGTCAAGGACTATCAAACACAGACATGGCATGCTTTGCAAAGTAATGGCCATACACAATGGTAACCAGGATGACAGGACAGTTCATATGATACCCATCTGTGTGGGACATTGCAGACACTACATCCCTGAACCACACTGAACACCATTGTCGGGTGGCATGATGTCAAAGATTACCCCTCACCCAGAATTGTAAAGCCATCTTGCACAGCCAGCCACTAAACACCCATGAAGCAATGCACACAGGAATGTCAGTACTGGCACCTTGTGTCTGCGTGTGGGGTATGATGCTCCAAACCACAGTCACACCAAGTATAACTCCCATTGGCATACTGACTGATATCAGACCCGTTCACATGCCCTAGACCATAGAACCTCAGGATATCCCCTGTGGTGCATGTAGTACCTGTGCATTACTGCAGTGAGGCAAACTAAGTAGTTAGGAAGTGTGTTTGTGAGCCTGGCAAAGTGTGGTAATGTGTCTGAGTCCCTTAGAGAGTGTGGTTGTGTTGACAATGACATCTGTTCATGTGAACAGCCATGTGTGCTACACCTAATCTATGTCTACTATATGTCTGTTGCAGATGTCACTCATCAGCACACATATATGTTCGTACAGCATACTGACATGTCAGCTATGTGGTACATGGAGTAACTGTATGCACTTGTAATAGTAATGGTTAGTCAGTCAGGGGTTTGAACCCCTGTACTGGTAGTTGTGTAACAGACAATGCTTAGGTTTTAGTCTCCATGCCCTTCTCTGATGTACTTTGCCTCTGTCTGTCCCTCCCACATAATCTCTGGTGGATGTGAAGTTCTACACCTGCTCATCAGGAGCTTGTGTTTTGTAAGTGATGGTCATGATCAAGTGATGACCTCTGAAACTATTGCAGTCCTCCTTTAGCTGATTGCATGTGGAACAGCTCTGGTGATGTTCCCATAGCCAGTCGCATGGAAACATATCTAGGAACATCATGTTGGTGTTTGCCCATGATAGTCACTGTGAGTGGAACCTCGATCTGGTGTTTGGTGAACAGCATCACAGATGATACCTGGATATTCCTCAAACAACATACACAGTGGAAATTAGCCTAGAGACAGGAGGGTGATGTGCGAGACATGACTACAGCATGTAAGTGCAGCTATGCTTCATTGAGACTACTGCCAATTTAACAGGTTGTGTGTGGTAATGGCTATTCCAAGACATGGCAGGTGTGTGTGTGTGTGTGTGTGTGTGTGTGTGTGTGTGTGTGTGTGTATGTGCATTTGACTGTCAGAGCCTGTCTGCATGTTTTATAACTGACAAGAAAGTGCTCTGTTTGTGAGGGAACCCCCATCTGTAGGGCCATCTGTGGACTGGTCAGTGTGTGGAACCACTTGTTTCTTGTGTTACTCATTGAACACACATCTGTGATCTGCAGAAGCATAGTGTGAGGATTGCAGTCGTTACATGGTGATAGTGATGAGAGCTGCCACCATCGCATCCCTGATTGGACATATGTCACATGAAACAGTGGTATGATGGTCACTGTCTGAGGTTCTCACAGTGACATGCCAATAATGGGCCACTGTTCATTGCTGCAGTCACATGTCTTCTACGCTTTGTACAGACGTCATGCAGTATATATGCATGTGTTGTGCTCCCTCTGCACATGTATGCCATCTGTTGTGTTGGGTTGATGGTCATATCTATGCATGCTGTTATAAGTAATCCTGAATGCTGTTAACTATTACTCAGCCATATCTGTTTAAAACTGTAACACCATAGGGTTTATGGGATTGGATGTCCCAGCAGAACCTCCTGTCCCACTTCATCTGGTCATGGCACCAGGCACTGGCACGTCTGGGGCCCAGCCTTGGACCTCCACATCTGTTGACTCTACACCACCTTCTGGTGGAACCGCCACTGAGGATGGGGCTTGTCACCCCTGGGAGCAGGTCCAGACAGGAACTTATCAGCCATTGTGCAGTCCTGGATGTAGTGTGTAGGGGGCTCAATAAGGGGTTTTGAGCCCAGATACACAAGTCCGAGGGCAGAGTGTTACATTTAGAGGGGGAGTCTGCCCCTCCTAGACAGTCCCCAGTAAAGCCACCTTTGCGGCTGTCTTGGTGCAGTGGTGGCTGCCCATGGGTGGGGACCTCCATCCCACTGTTTCCATCTGGGGGTTCATGGGATTGCGACTGCTGAACACCCCTCCCTGTCCAAGATGTATCCCCCCATATGTGTCATATACCGACCCTGTGTGGTGTCTTGTCTGTCATCATACCCAACTGATCCTCCGTGAGCATACCTACTCTCCTTCCCCGACATCCCACTCTCACCATATGGAAACAAAATGCCAATCTGTTCCTAGAACAACATGTGCCCCATACATAGCTGTCCATTTCACACACGTGTCCACTGGACACATGTAACCTGTTTAATTTGCATCACAACATACTACTGTTGTCCTCACCCCTCTCTCTCTCAGGCACACGATCCCGGTATGCACATGAAGCCTACAGGTTTCAGGTACACACGATGCAGATGACCCCATTGTACACACAACACTAGCGGTCCCTCTATGGTTACCGCATTTACTTTTTTTATGATGATTATGTCGCACATAGCACCTTGTAGGAGTACTGTTCTGACATAATGATTGGACAGGAACTGTTTTGTTAATGTAAATAATATATATGGCCAATGTACAAATGTTTGCATGTATTAATGACACATGTCTGTCTGAGGGAGTCTTGATATTACATAGGACAACACCACTACATAATACAGGTGTTGCTGGTGTTTCCCTTTTCATTCATTTTTAATGCTTTGTTGTCATATAGGATGTCCTTGATATGTCTATATAAATATATAGTACAAAGACAAAATGATCAGTTTTAACAATTGGCTTAATTACTGGTGTCATTCTAAGGGGAGCCAGTGTCTGTCTGCTTGGGATGACATGCTTGACAAGCCACGCTGCTTCGCAAGGGATGGTTTGCACCTGTCACCCCTGGGCTTCCGGATATTGGCCAAGGCTCTTGCCACCCCCATAGTGCCTTTTTTAGGCAAGGCTCAAGTGACAAACCTACCTCCCTAGAAAACACAAGTGGAAAAAAACTAAGGGTAATGCTGCTCAATGCCAGAAGTCTAAACCTCAAGATGCACGCCCTCGAAGCCCTTCTCAGTATGGAGAACATCGATGTCTGTGCAGTGACTGAAACCTGATTCAAGGCTCCTGAGAGCACCCCAGCACTATCAGGTTTTACCTCATATCATGCTTTCCGGCCCCAAAACTTGGACAGAACCACAAAAGGAGGGGGAGTATCCATTTTCATCAAAGATACCCACACCTCCAGGTTAGTGGCAACGCACGAAGCATCAGAGACTATCCAGGTGCAACCAACCATAGGCAAAACTGCCTTACAGTTTGTAGCATGCTACAGACCACCCTCTCAAACTCAGGAACCCCACACAGCCTTCCTGAAGGCACTGAAGAGTATGAATGTCTCTCCAAATACCATCATTTTGGGAGACTTCAACTACCCAAACATAGACTGGGAACATTACTCAAGCCCCAACACTCTAGCCCAAAGGTTCTTAGAATTCATAAACTCAAATGCAATGGAACAACTAGTCACCATTCCCACAAGAGGAGACAATATACTAGACCTGATCATCACAAACATGGGGACAAAATGCTCCACACCGGAAGTACATCCCTCTTTGGTAAGATCAGACCATAAATTAATCTCACTGGAAATCCACATCCCGCCCCCACCCCCCCCCCAAAAAACCACAGTGAAGAACTTCTCAAAAGCAAACTTCACACTTCTTAAGACTGAAGTGGTATCTTTCAAGGCCCCTGGGCCAGTGGAAACCACAACCCACACTGCTGAATCCCTTGCAAATGCCTTCTATGGGCACCTTCAAGAATGCATGGATCATGCAATCCCAAATAAAACCAAGACCCATTCCCCCAAAGGCAGGCGACCGGTCTGGTGGACCTCAGCCATAAACAAACTTTACAACAGAAGGAGGAAGCTACTACATGACAGAGCAAAATCCCTAAAAGGAAAGGCATCTCTGATCAGTACTAGCAAAAACTACGATCACTCATAAAATCATCCAAGGCCAACTTTGAGAGAAAATCGCAAATGACACAAAAGACAATCACAAGGCCTTCTTTAGCTATATTAGAAACCTGGGTGGAAACTCCCAGATATGCTCAGAGTTAGTCCAAAATGACACAAAATACACTGAACCCACTGACATTGCCAACATTCTGGCAGACAGGTTCAGTGCAAATTCTCCTCCCTCCCCAAAGGAGAAATAACTATCCCAGCAGAGTGTAGCCTCCCTAACATCTCAGATGCCCAGGTGAGAGCCGCCCTCTCTAAAGCTAAAAACACAGCATCAATGGGACCGGATGGTGTCCCGGGCTGTGTGCTACATGAACTCCAAGAGGAACTAAACCCACACATAAGGCTGCTGTTTAATCTTAGCCTTACCACAGGATACGTACCCAAAGAGTGGTGTACGGCAACAGTGGTCCCACTTCACAAAGGTGGTACTTCTACGGACCCTGGAAATTACCGCCCCATAAGCCTGACTAGCCTGGTCTGCAAAGCTATGGAGAGGATCATTATGGAACTCATAAACAAAGACATTGGGGACCTACAGACATTGGATCCTACCCAATTTGGCTTTGTCAAGGGCAGATCCTGCCTTCTGAACTTGGTCGACTTTTTTGAAACAGTCACTAAGGCCATTGATGAGGGTAAGGCAGTTCACACAGCCTACCTTGACCTTGCAAAAGCCTTTGACACAATACCCCACTCGGGCATCATAGACAAACTCACCAGCTTAAATGTAAACCCATATGTCACAAGATGGGTTGCAAACTGGCTCAAGTACAGAACCCACAGGGTCAGAGTTGCTGGAGCTATGTCAGACTCTAAGCCAGTCACAAGCGGTGTCCCACAGGGCTCAGTCCTGGGACCCCTCTTGTTCGGCATTTATTTTTCCGAGGTACAGGCAAACATAGGAGGATTGTGGCTGACAAATTTCGCAGATGACTGCAAACTGGCCATAATTGATACTCCAGCGGACACAAACATCCTTCAGAGAGGCCTCATAGAAACGGATAATTGGTGCCAGAGCCATGGCCTTAAGCTAAACGCCAAAAATGTATAGTCATACCCTTTGGGAAAAACAAGGTACCGACAAATTACCACATAGGCGGTAATCCATTAAGTATGGAAGAGGTAATCAGGGACCTAGGGACCCAGGTTGACAGTAACCTCTCATTTGACACTCACATTGCCAAAGTGGTTAGGAAGACCTTCTATATTGCCCACTTTATCATGAAGGGTTTCACATCTAGATCAAGAGAGGTCATTGTGCCCCTGTACTCTTCTCTTATCAGGCCAATGATTGAGTACAATGCCCCATTTGGGATGTATCTCACCCGACACCTGCAGCAGTTGGAAAGACCCCAAAAGTTCCTCACCAAGAGGATAAAGGGTCTTAAACAAATGTTATATGCTGCCCGACTGAAAAAACTCCAGCTCTATTCAGTCGCATACCGCCTACTCAGAGGTGATCTGTGCCTGACGTATAAGGCCATGTCCAATCCTGAATTAATGGACATGCTCCACCTCAGAAAATCCAAATCCATCAGAGCCACGAGAACAAGTGACTTAAACCTCAACACAGAAATAAATAGAACGTGCTGGAGGGACAGATTCATAACCCAGAGGCTCCCTACACTCTGGAACAGAATCCCAGTCCATGTTAGGCAGAGCCCCTCACTGACTCTATTCAAGTGAAATCTCGACGAGTGGATGGGAGATCGAAGGTTTACCCGGGGTCATCTCTTTGTCACTACTAGACAGAGGCATAGTAAACTAAACCCTAAAAGGTAGTATTCTCATCCTAAGGGGTGGTGTAAGCCACATACACTCTGGCTAGGCTTATAAATGCCCTAGGGCAGATAGCCTAGTACGAACCTATGAACCTATATATATACATATATATGCATACATACATACATACATAGATATATATATACATACATACATATATATATATATATATATATATATATATAGATATATATATATATATATATATATATATATATATATATATATGTGTCTCTATATCTGGACAGAAACACACACATACATCTACATGATGGAATACATTTCCTATACTGTTGAATTACTGTGCTGGATAATATGCTTGTGATAACATTCATTGCCTGTATGTCTGCCATGGCTTAGTGGTAAATCACATTGGCTATGGTGTGCAGGGTCCTGGTTTCGATCCTTGCAGAGGCCATTTATTTTGTTGCTGGGCAGAACAAGGGCCGTTGGATGCAGAGTGATTAAGACACTTTTAAGCAGTTGTGAGTGGGTGTGCACAGGATTTGCACGACGGTAAGCAGTGGTTACTTTTGGTCACAGTTCCTTACACACAGTTACATACTTGGTTGCTTAACCTGTGTAGACAGTGCTTACTCCTGCACAAACAGGTTGAAACCTGTTCACTGCTGCTTAAAAGTGCTTACTCCCACTTACTCCCGTGCTAATTTCTTTAAAAAAAAGAAAAAAAGGGTTGATAGGAAAATGGTGAAAAAGGGGCACAAAGAGGGAAAGACAGTAGGGGAAAATAGCTAGGGATGTGCAGGAAGAGTGTAGGGAAGGTCCATAGCTGTCCATTTCTTCTACAGCAACAGCTGTGCATATGCAATAAATTTGGCGGGACATTCGAACAGCCTCAACCCTGAGAGAGGAGTGAGGAGAACAATAGTATGTTGTAATGCCAATTAGAAACGTTTACACATGTGAGAAATGGACAGCTATGTAAGGGGCATGCTTTTTTGTGGGAACAGATTGCCCTTTTTTACTTTTATGTTTAGGTGAGAGTGGGATGTTGGGGAAGGAGAGTAGGTAATATCAGGGAGGATAGGTTGGGTAGGATGACAGACAAGACAAACAAGACGCATACAGTGGTGGTATATGACACATGTGGGGGGAACACCTTGGATGGGGAAGGATGTTTGGAAGACGCAAGCCCATGAGCCCACCAATGGATACAGTGGGACTGAGGTCCCCACCCATGGGCAGTCACCACTGCACCTTCACAACCCAGAAGATGGCTGTGCTGGGTGCTGTCTAGGAGGGGCAAGCTCACCCTCTAGTTGTGTCACTCAGCCCTCAAGCTGGCATAGGTGGTCTCGAATCTCCCTGTCAAGGTCCCTAGGCACCACAGCCTGGACCATACCATGGGTGACAGGTTCCTGTCCACTCCTACTCCAAGGGGGGAACCAAGCCCCATCCCCTGCAGCAGTTCCACCCAAAGGTGGTGCAGGGCCAATGGAAGAGGAGGTCCCAGGCTGGGCCCCAGATGTGCTGGTGCCCGGTGCCATGGCCAGCTGAGGTGGGACAGGTGGGTCCGCTGGGAACGGCCTTCCCATATGAGCTATGTTGTAGCATGTTTAAGGCAGATATGGGTTAATAATAGTGAACAGCATTCACAATTAGTTATAACAGCATGCATAGATATTCCCATTACCCAGGGCACCAGATATAAATTGTTACACAGCAGGCAGAACACATGCATATATGGGTAAACAGTGGCCATTGCAATGGCATGTAGGTTTCATTGATGGCAACAGGTCACCGATATGGGAGTATTTTAACATGGCACATGCATAGAAACAGATGTGAATATTTATAAACCAATAAGACATATGTCCCAACAA
Organism: Protopterus annectens; assembly: GCF_019279795.1. Lineage (NCBI taxonomy): Eukaryota > Metazoa > Chordata > Ceratodontiformes > Protopteridae > Protopterus > Protopterus annectens. Next base: position 221,405,602 of record NC_056751.1, read on the forward strand.
AGGTTAGGAGTGTAAACATACCAAATGAGTTGAGTAAATTGGTTATTTTTGCACATATGGTAGGGGTGAGAGAGAGAGTGTTCAATTAACAACTAATAAATCCTTGTGGTTTTCACAACATTCATAGTTACTGCAGTGGTCTGTCCCTTACATGTATTTGTACACTACCCAATGGCATTATATAGTACAATGGTATGTTTGTAGATTAGTGTGTACGGGACCTGTGTCTTATGTACAGGCTTGACAAGACACAGGTGTTAATGCAACTTGTTTTGAGACTGCTCTCATACACTTTGGGTGAGATGCTGGGATGACAGGTATGTTTGCATGTGCATTCTCTATGTACAAGTCTGACTATCAGTTATATGTCATTAACAGCTGCCTACATTTCTTGGATCTTCACACAAATTTGGCAGGGGTACAGGGCAAAAGGCAGGAGATGTGAGCCATTTATGAGGACATCCTGGGCAGATTGGAACAGTTGAGGGGTATGAATATGCCTATCACTCTCTATTTAAGCATTCTAGCACAATCTGTGCAGTTGTTAAGTGTAAATATCCATACAGCTTTCTCTCTGAACATTCTAACAGACTGTGTTCAGTTGTGTGGCATGATTATGCATACAACTTACTAGCGCTCCTGGGATCCAAAGCCCTGCTGTGTGTGACAAAAGCATTACATTTAAAATCACTGTACACTATGCTATCAGGCAATTGTTGTGAGGCTTTGCAATGTATTTTGTCTAATATGACTGACCTGTTTGCACTTCTGACATTGTTATACAGCACATCATACACATGTTATCTACATACCACAGTGTGGGTAACACTGCTTACTACAATAGTACTATTTAATCACTGCAACAGTACAGCAACATATGACTGCAGAGTAAACAGAAGCAATGCAGGGTTTACACCTTTATTTGCAGCATATTACACTATTCTATATACTGGTACGACATTTTCTGAGGCTCTTAAATTTATTTCATATGACAGTACATGCAGGCTATTTACTAACCTGCCTCACGATGCATCCTTTGCAGCCTAGCATCATAGGCTTGCTGGTTCGCAGCATGCTCATCTGCAGCTGTCAGAGAAGTACATTGATATTTAACCATACCTATCCATAGTATACACAAGCTAGGCAATTATTAACTACGTAGTGGAAGGAGTACTTACTCAGTTCTTGGGCATTCTGCATCTGCCTTGCTTCCTAGATCTACTTCTCCAGGACATCCCCCCTCCACCACTTCAGGTCTGCATGGTGGTGCCTAACCTGCTCACCATTTTGGGGGATACCTGTGGCACTATTGAGGTCATGGGCGAGACTGTCCCAGGCCTCCATTTTGTACTTGCGAGCAATGGTACTGGCCCTGCAGTAGTCTCCTGTCATGGTGCTTTACCAGGAGCCATACCATGAATTTGGACTCCTGGATGCCCCAGCGCTGCACTCTAAAGCGAGTGCCTTCTCCCACTCCAGCCATTCTGCCTGCAGGGGGATGCTACAACCAGTTATGAGCCGTATTTCCGCCTCTTTGGTTTAAGTAGGGCCGGATTCCTGCACTTGTCCGTAATTGGCCAGTTTTGAAAAGGCTAAGCTATGGGCACACATGCTTACTTCAGGTTGGCACTTCTTAAGGAGGTGTACCTGTGGGCATAGTGTATTGGCTTCCCTACACATTGCTTACAATTACTTAGTTGGGCTGTGCGGCGGTTAGCATTGCTTATTGGTTATCTAGCATTATATTTGACTTTTGTCAATGATGTCTTACTCATTACAGGCTATATATGTGTCTGGTATCCGTCATTCATGTGTACATACACTGTATGGGGTCCTGGGGACCCCTGAACCTTATTACAGTGACACCTCAACTCTATGTTTACTGCAGTACACCAATTCACATATTTATGGTCTGTGGCAGGTTATAGAACATTACACTATACATAGATTCAGTTCACATATTTGATTTTTTCCCTGCTGTGAGGATTAGTTTGCTGATACCTCCTTTATATGTATTGCTATCATGGCATAGTGGTTTACTACTATGATTGTGATGTACAGGGTCCTGCTTTCTAGCCTTGTAGAGGCTGTTTATTTTGTTGCTGGCCAGAACACGAGCTGTTGGGTACAGAGTGATTAAGGCACTTTAAAGCAGATGTGAGCGGGTGCACATGGGTTTGCATGGAGATAAACAATGCTAACCTCCGGTTACAGTTTCTTACACTCAGTTAGCCTCTACATTGCTTCACCAGTGTGATACTTGCATACCGGCGGCCAAACAGGCTTACATCCGCTTGCTCCCCCACTTGTCAATGTACTGCATTTGGTGTTTGCATCTGACACTCACACCAGTGGGTGGGAGTGAGAACTACAATATTACCTTGTGATGCCTATTACATTGGATTACATGCCTACCATATTGGGAATGGCTGCCCATTAGGCATAAGCATGCAGTTTGACTGTATGGAATCCAAGGCCTGTCCAGAGTTTGATTCATACTACTGGTGTGTTCCTCTTACAATCTGCACTTGTCTGGCTAATACTTGGGAAATAACACCATTAAATACAGACAAGTACTTGGGTTTTGGAACCCACATCCTTCAGATGAGTCATGCTACTGCATACCTTTTATTCTATCATCTTTCTAAGGTTGTAAGTGGAATATATGCTTTCTGTCCCTATCAGACCTCTCAAACGGTTGGGGACAAGTATCACCTAAATCAGGGACATGTCATGATAACATCAGGGACAATCAGGGACACAATTAAATATTAGTGCTATTAACTTGACACATTGACAGACTCAGAGCATATGAATTAATATACATTTTCTGAGGTTAATGAAGTTTATAACTGTTAATTGTTGTCATTATTCATTACGTGTAATTCACCACCTTTCCTCCAAAAGTCAATGGCTTTAGGAGGGATTAAGAGGGACAGAGTTAGAATTTGAGTCAAACTCAGGGACATCCCCCGAAATCAGGGACAGTTGAGAGGTATGGTCCCTATTTGTTCCCCCAATGGTTTATGTCCTGTCCAGTGGAGTTGTTCTTAGAGGATGAGAGAAATGGGCATCAGCTATGCCCATTTCGGAATATTAGTTACATCCCCGGGCGGTCCTAATATGACTGTGCCAGCCAACACCTGCACGCCCAGGCCCATAATTGAATATCCATAGTTTCCCCACCTGCCCCTC
>NC_056751.1:221413796-221446601 GCF_019279795.1 Protopterus annectens
TATCAGAAAGTTATGTTCCCACACTGTGGAAAGTATCACATATAACTCCCTCCACAAAGGCGGACCCTCCACAGAACTAACCAATTACTGCCCCATAGCTATTCTCTCTCCACTCTCCAAAATACTAGAGAGATGCATACACAAATCTTTTTACACATATTCATAATTTCCTTTACAGTCATACAAGTTTTCATTCCTATTAGACCCCCAGTTTTTTTTCCATAACCCCATATGATTTTACTTAATATGGTTCCTAAAATCCATTTATCATTAAACATAATTTGATTTATTCTTCCATTCCATATAACCCATATGACATAAAATAACTTTATATCTATTCTTAACATATTCTTTACTTTTGTTTTTATAATATTCACATTTACTCATATCTACCTTTATTTTACCCATTTCTTTTATATCTTTGAAAAATCTTCTTTACATAGTTTTCTTCATAACGTTTTTACTCTTCTATTTCTTTTATTTTTATATGGCATATTTCCTTTTACTGACAATTTATCTATTACCAGTCTCCATAAAATAAAATATAATAATAATAGTAATAATAATAATAATAATAATAATAATATGCACATTCTACTTTCTTGTTACATCATTTGCTTCTTATTTTTATAGCTTTATTTTTTCATCTGGTAGATTTTCCCATGGTTTTACATAATAATGTTTTATTATTACATTCTTATGCCATACTTTTTGATCATTTCCTATATTATCAACTTTTATTTTCCACAAAATACTTTTTCAGTTATACACTCTTTTTTTCTTTCACTCTTTTTTCCATATCACAAAATTTATCATACTTATATTTATACCTTTTTACTACTAATCTCTCATCTTTTTCATTTATCCATTCTAACACTTTCTACAAATTTAGCATAGCAGCATATACCACTGGGTTAATTAACCTTAAACCTCATTCCTCTTCATTTACACAGAAAACTCCATTTTACTGGGTTTAATCTAGAACCTCATAAAAATGAAAAAAAAAATATCAGTGATAATTCCTTTTCAAATACTGTTGGCAACATAAATACACATGCTAAATATGCTATTTTTCTCATCAATAATGTGTTTATCAAATAAGCCTTTTTTCTGTATGGCATTTACGTGTTCTCCAGAAAAGATGGAATTGTTTTAGTTTGTGTATTGTTTTTCCTATTGACGTCTACTTAGGTCTTTATACTCAGACTTTATACAGAAATTTCATTCATTGTAAAATATATACCCTATCTTTATCACATCACCTAAACCTTTACTTATCTCTTCATTTAAATCGATCCTAATCACCTCTTGATACTCATTTGTGCAAATTATTACTTTCTTGACCCATTTTTTTGCTCTTATTATAATGTCATCTGTTAACAGAACTGGAATTCTTAACCCTTTAGGTGTTAAATACTCTACTTGCTTCATTTTGCAATTTATGTCACATAGTGTTGCATTCATAACTTATGCAAAGAGTATGCAACTCATTGCACATCCCTGCTTTATACCATTCTTCATATGTACCGCTTGGCTAACCAGACATTTACAAGTATTTTTACTTTACTATTAGTATATACATAAATACTTAATTTCCTAACTTTCTCGTTTATATTATATTCTTTCATGATTACCCATAAGATTGCATGTCCTAGTATTTCAAATGCCTTATTAAGGTCTCCTATCATGATTTTCACTTCTTTTCTATTAATAACATTATCTCCAATTTCGCTATCATTAATAATTCTTGACAATCCTTCCCCTTTATAGTCAGTCTCTCTCTCTCTCTCTCTCTCTATATATATATATATATATATACTATCTTGCATAATATTTCCATTTTAGTTTCAAATCTATTTTGTATTATTTTCATAAAAATCTTATAATCATTATTATTCAGTACTATTACTTTCCCATTATTTAATTGTCTTCTATCATTGTTCTTCCATATGAATTTAAGTATTCCACTACATAATTCTTTATGTATAAAACCTTAATTTAACCATTCATTAAAAATTTTTAAAGCTTTTGTTTTTTTTGCCACTTTCTCAAATGTTTATACATGTCATACCTTATTCCATCTGGTCCTGCAGCCAAATCTTATATTTACTTGCCCTAATGATTTATCTATCTCATTAAAAAAATCTCATTTTCCAACTCTTTATTCTCTTTTTCCATTAACTGATTTATTTACATGTTTTTCACTTTGCCCTTTTTTCTTTAAATATTTCTTGAACATATTGTGCTACACTATTCATAATCTTTTCCGGAGTTCTTTCTATTTCTCCTTTTACATTTTTTTATTTCTCACAATACATTGCCATCTTCCTTTACTAATCTGCTTAGGTAACTCAGTACCTCTACTCCTTTTCCTTGTAAAAAATCTCTTTATATAACAATCCTTATATTTTTTCTTGATTTTTTTCACATAATTATTTTTCTTTGTTAAGGTAATTTCTGTTATTATGTTCTAAATCTTCCAATGCATTGTTATATGCTCTTTAATATTTTTCTTTCTCTATTTTTCTCACATCATACTGCCACTGTAATTTTTTTTTATATTTTTTTCTTTAAATATCATCTACCATTCAGATTATTTTTTATAAAATGTTCTCATAGCCATATGATCATTCCATAATTGTATTACTAATCTCTTTCCTTCTTCATTCAATGCTTTTTCATGTATCCTTTTATTCATTTGCCTATTTTGATATGGTCCTTGTTTTCCTTTATCCCTAGCCATATTGCAAAATGATAAGAAAATCTTGTCTCAGCTACCCCCTTCTCCTCGAACTAAACCTTCTGATTCTATAAAATAATCTGTTTCAATTCTGTACTTACCCCTTTTGTAAGTCCAAGAATTTTTGTCCCAAAGTTTTAACTTACTATATTTTATAACTTTTAACATTTTTCTTGTATCATTTCCTTTCTTTTTTAGGTAAACCTTTGGATATGTTGGTTAAAGGAAGAGATGACAACAAGTTCCAAAGGGCTTGTGCCACTGAATTTAATGCCTTTTCTGACACATTTATTGATATTATAAGAGCCAATTGTAGTATGCTTAAAACCAGCAAAGAGTTATATGCAGTAGTAGGTACTGAACCTATATTCTCTTTTAAAACAGGAATACATTTTAAAAGAGTATTTGAACAAATGGAGACACTTGATAGCGTAACAAGAAAAGCAACTAGTCAATGTGGTAACTGTAATCAGTGCTCACATATTATTAAGGAGGACAGTGTATGTTTACATAATGGAAAACTGGAAAGTTTTAAACAACTAGGAAAACAATAAGTGAGTCCAACAGAACGCAGCCACACGATGAATCCAAAAAACCTTTACTTGCTAACGTTTTCGTGTACAAACATACATAAACAAGCTTGTACAAAAGTGATATAAATATATAGAGGTTGATTTGGTATTCTTGTTTTAATGGGTGAATGCATTATAGATTATTTTATTTGTACAATATGAATTTGGTATGCATTTATATTATATAATAATTATGTTTTTATTAATCAAATATATATTGCTGGATAGTTTGTAATACAGTTTAAGATATGGCATTTTGAATTTTAGTTTTTAACTGGAAATGTATGTCTTTTAGGGAATATACTATATTAAGTTGCAGTTTTTAGGGAGGTTAAAATCAAAATGAATTATTTAATTGATAAATTATCTAATTGAGAAATTGTTTAGTGAATTGGATATAATTGTTGGTATGTGAGTATATTTAAACTCACAAGAGGTTTCAGTAATTACTTGTCTGAAGAAGTGTATGTATGTTTGTACACGAAAACGTTAGCAAGTAAAGGTTTTTTGGATTCATCGTGTGGCTGCGTTCTGTTGGACTCACTTATTGTTTTCCTATATGTTTACATAATGGCATGAACAGTACAGTGTGGTTTTGTAAAGGTAACTGTAATACTAAAATGTTAGTGTACTTGGCTGTTTGTGAAAAGTGCCCTGCATTCTATATAGGAAAGACGGAGAGAGCATTGAAGGATAGAATGTATGAACACTTTCATGACATTAGGATTAGGAAGACCAGTGCACTGTACAAACACTCCACTGACTGTTCTTCTTTTAGTGGTTTTAAATTTGGGATTATTGATGTGGTGAAAACCAACCCCGGGGGGGGATGTTAAAAATGTATTGCTTAATAGGGAATTGAAGTGGCAGCTTAGGCTAAAGTCTAACACTTTTCCCGGTTTAAATGAATACATCACTATTAAGCCGGTATTGATAGCCAAAGCAGTAAAAATTTTAATCAGCATACTGTTCAACTATTTTATATGTTGACCACATAAAGTTCATGAGGTTATATTTTAAAGTTTTAGCATGCACTTTTTTGTTGCATGCATGTGTTTTTGTATTGCACATGGATTCATGTGTCTTTAAATTTTAATTGTGGTTAATTGAGAATGCTATAAAAGAAATGTGATGTTAACCTTGTGTTATCTGATGAAGTCTTGCTACAAGACGAATGCGCTAATCCTTGTTGGTCATTAAAATATTTGTTTCCATTTGTGGGTTTTGACCTCTATTTATCATGTTTGCGCCTTTATTTTTTTATGCTTAGCTCTTAAATCACAGTTAAAGTATCATGTTATTGTAATATTCATATTTATCACTACATAGTCTGAAATCTGCTGAAATATGTTTTTCCTTTCTTCACAATTAGTATAAGCATATAATGTTATAATTCTATGTACTTATGCTTTCCATTTTAAATCAAAAATGGTTAATCTTCCCATTTTTTATTAAAGTTACATCTGATATCTTTAATGTATTTCCACAGAATATGGCTATTCCAGAACATGCCTCTTTTCCCAAATTCCAGTAATCTTTCCTCCATACATTTTCTATGTAATTTTTCTTCACTGTTAAAATCTTGTGTTTTGTAATATAATTGTCTCTACATTACATATATTACACCACTACAAAATCCCCATTCTACTTACTAAATTTTAATACTATTCACACTTATAGAACATAATCTAAAATTTTCATTTTCTTCTTTCCTTAGATTCATGGTTTCATAAGTTCATAAACTAAATACTAGGCTAGTTTTCTTAATAGGCCATTCTAAGCCTAACCAATATTCCTCACAAAGGTGAGAATCAAATGCTGTATCTTGTGCCTGTGAGTTAAACATCCTATTATACCAATACCCAGTCAATGGCTGTATATATGCTTTTTTATCCCTTTCCTTTCTTTTTCCTTTTGTACTTATCCATTTAAATTGTATTTTCTATCTTTTACTTTTTTGCAAATAGAATTTTTTTTTCTTCCACTATCTCCCAGTTTATATATTCTTCATCACTTATTTCAGAACCTTCTTCTATGTGATCTTTATTATTTTTCCTCATTTATTTTTCTCCTATTTCTACTACTTCTAAAAATTTTTCTCTGTGTTCATTTTCTTTTCCTTCTCTTTCTTTCTCCTTATTATTTTTGTTTTTTTCCAATCCACCCATAAATGTCCATTTTTGTTACACTTATAACATCTCAATTCATATTTTCTGCATCATGCCCCATTTCCCCACAAATATAACATCTTCTTTTGTCACAGTTACTTATCAAATGTCCTTGTTTTCTAGAAAAAAGAAAAACACGATTTAGATTGTCCTCAGTATTTTACAACACCCCTGTTTCCCTCCACAATTATCATGCTTTGTATATGTATATTTTTTCTCTTTTTATTCTTAATACAATATTACAATCCCTTATACCAGTCCTTAAATCCCTTTTGTCATAAAAGTTTGCAATGTCAAGCATTTATTTACATAAAGCTTTCAAATGTTCTTTCGAAGTCTCTGTTTTCTCCTCTGTTCAAAATTGTACATGAATTCTCTTTTTTGTTTACCTGTTAAATGCTTTTATTACATAAAAATCCCATGGATTATAGTCATTCTTTTTTCATATTCTCCAAGAAAAATTCCCATTGAAAAAACAGTCTCATATATAATGTCACAAAATGACTCTTTGTTAACAAGAATAAATGTTCTTACCTCAAGTGCTTTTACACCCAAAGGAGCTGTTTAATTGCCCCACACTTCATAACTGTCCATTTCTTTCTCTTTTTTATTTTGAATCATTACTTCTGTTTTTCAGTTTCTTCTGCATTGCTTTCTGCTACTACCCTTTTGCCTTGTTTTACTTTCTCTGCATATGTTTTTCCCCATCTCATATGTATTCTTTAGGATGGTCTCTGCATACTCCTCTTGTATTTTCTTCATAATCCCCCCCACCCCCAGGAACATCTCTTTCATTTTTCTGGCTCACTCTGCATCACCATTTCTTTAAATAAACAATCCTACAACTCTCCCTGCTAGAGGGGTATGATTATACAGCCTTCATTTCCTGACTCATCTCCATCAAACAGATTTCTTTGAAACATCTACTCAAAATCCTGTGCACAATGTCTGGTCTTGATATGTGCTTTTTCCTCCATTTCTCTCACCACTCCAATATCTCCGCCTCTGTCCACCTGCCTTCCTGTATCTCCTGACCACCCGTGCACCCAGAGCAGAAACAGAAAGTGATCCTGCAAAATGAATCCCTCTCACAACAATAATGATTAGGGGAAGTTTCCTGATGTCCTGGTCACATTTCTCCTTATAATGTAAATATCACTTCATGTCTCCCCTGAAAAGAGGCTACTAGCCTAGTGGGACTAACCTGGTCAATCAACAAAGGATAGATAGATAAATTTATAAATACACACACACACACACACACACACACACACACACACACACACACACATATATATATATATATATATATATATATATATATATACACACACACACACACACACACACACACATACAGAAATAAATAAATAAACAAAAATAAATAAATGAATAAATATCAACTGAAAAAATAAATGGTTGTAAAAACTGGAAGAAGCTCTAAACAGCTATTCAGATGAACTGATGAAACTGCAAAAATCAGTGATCAAAATGAAGCAAAGCCTGACTATGAGACAGCTCAAGAAGTATCAAAAATGGTAGAGTTAGAGGACAGAGCATGCAGGAAAACTTGAGATTTCCTGGTGTACCAGAGAAATTACACTGTATTAATTTTATGAAAGCACAAATAAGCAATTGGATTGATATTTCATGGTAGTGTTTTTTTAACTGAAAGGCACATCATGTATATGCTCCAAACCTGGCCATGAGAAAGCAACCAAGACTTGTATTAGTAAACATGCAATCATACCAGTGGAAAGAATTGATCCTGATAAAACTGTATATAAAAACTGGACATAGTAGACTGTTTCTAGAAAATGATCATTCACTGCACACCAAGTGGAAGAGAAGGAAATGTATCCCTGAAATCAGGAAATGTTGAGAGTCAGGTGTATGATTCAAGCTTCAGTACCCCGCTGTCTTCAGAATATTTATTTCCTCAAGGATCAAAGTCATTTTTGATGCAGAACAGGCTAAGAAAGAAATACAAAAATTTGTCCAACAAAAAATAAGCCATCAAACAGAAGGGGACTCTGCTTCTTATTCTTCTGGTAATAAAGTTATAGAATGACATTGCCAATGAAACCTTTTCCAGTTTTCTGGAGGAAAATGCTTGAGAGACAGAAAAAAAGCACAGGAGCTAAATAGAAGAATTGACTTGAAGCAGAGTCTGAGGTTGGGAGATGAACAGGAAGAAGACTAGCAACACTGAAATTAGTGAATAAATGTGAGACTATAGACATGAATCACATTTGTGAAACATGGATTTACAAGACAAGGTAGAAAAATTAGACTTTTGCTGACTGTTAAACCTGTGGTGGACTGACATGCATAAACCCCACTTCATGTCATAAATATTTGGGAAGACACTGAAGGGAATGGGAAAAAAGAAAATAACTGTAAGTAAAACAATTTTTGTTCTTAAAAATATTTGTATTGGACATTCCATGATACAAATTATATGTTATAAAGTAAAGTATTTCCAGTTATTGTTGTATGTGATAAATTCTTATTTTATAGATTTAAGAAATGTTGGCATTACAATGAAAAAGAGAAGAAAGGCTTGACAAAAGTACATTTAAGTTAACATGCTGAAATCTTGAGTTGTTAAGGTAGGGGATGGAGTGAAAAGTTCAGAGATTATAATATACTGTTGAGTTCATATGTCCTCTCATACTTTTGCATAGGTGAATATCTGGATTAAGGACTCTGGCTTTTGTGTAAGTAAGTAAATAAGAGGACACTGAATGTAATGAAACATTTTCCTTTGGCAAATAAATAGTCAATGTAATTTGAGAGGTTTGCAGCGCTGTATGTACATTTGGGACTTGTGTTTCCATGGAGATAAGCTGACTATAGGAGGTAGCAATAAAAGTCAGAACACTTTTTTAGGCTAAAATTTAATGTTTTCTGAAAGAATACATATTGCCAATGTCTTTGCAAACATATTTATTGCCAACTTCACCTCTAAGACTTATAATCATAGTCCTGAAATGTCTGAATCCCTTAACCTAACCCCTAATTATCTCTAAAGATCATTTACTGAATGTGTTAACCAAGATGAAAAATTCTTCCTTCATGGGTCCTGACAATATACCAAGTCACTTAATTAATAGCGTTAAACATGCCTTTGCAGACAGGCTATTCAAACAGCTAAACCTAAGTTTAGAAACTGATTTTGCCCCTGATGAGTGTCTCACTGCAGTAGTGATGCCCCTGCAAAAGGGTTGCCTTACAACCAATCTGGGTAATTACAGACCTATCAGCCTTACAAGTCTAATTTGCAAAGTCATGGAACATATTAGAATTTTAGAATTGTCCTCTTAAATTGTAATATTAATGATCTTTGTTAGACTTGACTCCTAACAGTTTGGTTTTGCAAAGGGTAGATCCTGTCTTTTTAATCTGGCAAACTACAAAAAAGATTACTGAGGTTGTAGATGGTGGCCTTGCAATGCACACTGTAGCTCTAGACGTGGCTAAAGAATTCAACATTGTTTCCCATGTTGGCATCATGAAAAAGCTAAATGCTTTAAAAATCAACCCAAATGTGATAAGATGAACAGTAAATTAGCAGAAAGATAGAACTATTACAGTACAAGTTGCAGGTGCCTCAACAGAAAGTGTGAAAGTGACAGTGTCTCTCAGGGCTCAATACTGGGACCCTTATTGTTGGTGTTTACTTCTCAGATCTCCAAAGAAACAAGACCTATGGATAACAATTTGTAGAAGACTGCAAACTGGAGGGTGTTAAGTCACCTTATGATAGCCAAACTCTGTAGAATTAACTCCCACTAGCAAATTCTTGGTGTACTGAAAATTGCCTGAAACTAAATACTAAACAGTTAAGCAGTCATCACTTTTGGTAGACAACCCCTCATCTCATTATAGTGTATAGGCAACACACTACTATAAAATGAAAATGTAGTGAGGGACATAGGTACTTGGAATGACATCTCCCTCCCTTTTGACCATCCTGTGATGATGCTTGACAGGAAAGCCTTTTATTTAGCCTAGCTAATTGCCAAAAGAATATTATCAAGAACTAAAATATTAATCACTCCCCTATACTCAGCATTGATCAGACCAATTATTAAGTATACTGTCCCTTTGTGATGTATCTCACTAAGCATATCAAAGAATTAGAAATACCCCAAAGGTTCCTCAACAAAAAATCACTGGTCTTAAGTCCATAGGTTCGTGCTAGGCTAACTGCCCTTGTAGGCCATTTTAAGCCTAGCCAATTATGCCATGTGAGAATCAAACCCTTCACCTTGCACCTATAAGGTGAACACTTTAACCACTATGGCAACCTCCGTCCCATGAGCCATTAAGAGAGGCTGGAAGCTCTATTCATTCCTTTACTCAGTGTCTTACAAACTTTTCAGAGGAAATCTCTATCTCACTTACTCCCACCATTACACACTCAATTGTCTAAAACCTTGTGCTTCTTTGTAAGCACAATATATTCATCAGTAACTAGAATGAGGGCCATAAGTGTTTACCAACCTACAGCTAAAAAATGGTGTAGAGACAGAATTATACCCTGGCCCACCCCAAACCTCTGGAATAAACGTTCCCTGCACATTAAGCACTGCAAACCATTGTCTTACTTTAAATATAAACTAAATGAATAGATGGTTATCCACATATTTACTCTGGAATCAACTTGTGTGGCCCTCTTGGAGAAAGGAGGTGTGACCTGGGGGTAGAAATTAGCAAGGCATGAATGGTCATAAAACTCAGTGGCCTTGGAATATCTATGAATCTATGAATATATGCCTTCCCAGAAATACTACATTACAAAAGGTACAATGGAAAATAAGAAAAGAATCATAGCCATTACAGAAGGGTACATGTAAATAACTAAATTATTTTTTTTTAATTCCTTAACATCTTTGCATGTTCCTTCATATGCACAGGTGTCAACTGCATATATATGTTCAAAAAGGGTACTACAAAGCTTTGATTACAAAACTGAAGGATATATTAGTGGGGAAAACAAAAGACATTACTTTCTGTAACAAAGTACAACTGGATTGCCTGCTCAGCAATATATCAGCACCAAATTAACAGGCAACCACACAAACCTTCTAGTTTCCAAGGGCCTGTAGCTATGTGCAGGTTTTACAGACTGCTCATCTAACCACATTCACATTAACACTGCTTTAATGATTTAAGTTGTCGGATTGAAGCCTCTTACTGGGTGATTTTGTAGTCGGGTGCTATAATATGGAATAACCAAGTATATGCAATGCTAATGAAACCAAGGGAACCAAGTATATGCAATGCAATGGAACTCATAAACAAAGACATCGGTAACCTCCAAACTCTGGATCCCACCCAGTTCGGGTTTGTGAAAGGCAGATCATGCCTCCTGAACCTGATCGACTTGTTTGAGGCAGTTACCAAAGCCATAGATGAGGGTAAGGTGGTTCACACAGCCTGTCTTGACCTTGCCAAGGCTTTCTACGCCATCCCCCCATTCTGTAATTATAGCTAAACTCATTAAACTAGGTATAAATCCCTACGTCACAAGATGGGTTGCCAAGTGGCTCACTGACAGAACCCACACTGTAAAAGTTGCAGACTCCAAATCTGACCTCAAAGCAGTGACAAGTGGAGTACCACAGGGTTCCGTCCTGGGACCTCTCCTGTTTGGTATCTACTTCTCTGAAGTACAGGCTAACACAGAAGGCCTCTGGCTAATGAAGTTCGCAGATGACTGCAAACTAGGAGCCATAGTCAAGTCCCCAAATGATGTGGACTTCCTACAGAAGGGCCTCGCTGAGACAGATGCCTGGTGTCAGAGCCATGGCCTCAAGCTCAATGCCAAAACGTGCAGTGTCATCCCCTTTGGTAAAAACACTGTACCTATGAACTACCACATAGGCAGCAATCTACTTAACACTGGATGTGTGATAAGAGACCTTGGGACCCAGGTGGACAGTAGTCTCTCCTTTGACAGTCACATCGCCACAGTAGTCAGGAAGTCCTTCTATGTGGCACACCTCATCATAAAAGGGTTCTCATCCAGGAAAAAAGAGGTCATTGTTCCCCTCTACTCGACACTCATTAGACCCATTATAGACTACAATGCCCCTTTTGGAATGTACCTCGCAAACATCTGCAGCAGCTGGAAAAGCCACAGAAGTACCTCACAAAGAAGATTACTGGCCTCAAACAAATGCCCTACACTGACCACCTCAAAAAACTCCACTTGTACTCTGTAGCATACTGCCTAATCCGAGGTGATCTCTGCCTAACATATAAAGCTATGTCAAACCCAGAGCTGTTGGACATGCTATACCTAAAGAAATCCCAATCCCTCCGAGCTACATGCTCTAGGGACATAAACCTTGTCACCACAATAAACAGTACATGCTGGAGGGATAGATTCCTGTCCCAGAGACTTCCCATACTCTGGAACAGGCTACCCATCTATGTCAAGCAAAGTTCTTCATTAGCACTCTTCAAGAAAAATCTTGATGAGTGGATGGGAAATAGGAAATACACCCAGGGGATCACTTCTGTGTCTCTGCTCGACAGTGGCACAGGAAAATACTTTCTTGGGTGGCGTAAGCCAGGGAACCTTGTTGGCTAGGCTTATGTAGACCCTTGGGCCGATAGCCTAGTACCTACCTATGAACCTATGAACCTATAATTATCAAAACTGAATCTTAGGTAGAAATCACTTTGACGGACAACTCCACTACTGCGTGAGTAGATTCAGCACCACATTTCTCAGTGGAGAGTTTTAAATGAAATGCCTAGACAGACATCAAACCTTTATTAATCTTGCAATGATTTGTGTAAATATATGTAAATGTACTAAAACATGTTTGCTGCTATAAGGTCATTCTGGCAATTTCTCTCTTGATCTGTAACTGAAGCTTAAGCCCATGGAAGGTGGTGGATTTGGATAAAAAACAAAATGTAGCAACTTTAAACATGACATGTATCTTTCTTTATAAAATGCTAGTGTAGACATTTGGAAAGCACATTATAAGGGCCATTATTTGTGCAGTTTTAGTAGCAAACAGCTAATAGGATAAAAGTCATTAGAAAAGTTTGAAATCTGACACATTAAATTACTGCCAATAAATATACAGCATGCACATAACAAACAAGGCACAAAATGGGACAGTTTTTTTATCTAATAACAATTACAAACAAACCATCCTTTAAAAAGAAGAAAACAAAAACAAAAAGAAATGAAAAAGTCAACTAAAAGCAACCACAGATGTTATTTGATAAGTACAGTAATGACACGCAGGGTGGAGAAGGATTATTGGGAAATAACAGAAATGAAAAGGTAGGGCATGCTTTTCACCTGCAGCAGGCCTGCCTTTACCCCTGGACAGCTCATTATCTCCTTATAATGTGCACCCTACTGGTAATTTATTTATATTTATATCATATTTATCTATATATATTTGTAGCAATATCTATTCATCTAAAGCTATAGCTATAGAATCTGTCTGTGTTAGTATATCTCTCATCTTATCTACATACAATGTGCATGAAAATGAAATAATCAGAAAAGCAGCCAGTTGAGGACAATGTAAAAGCAAGCAAACTTTCATAAGTTTGTAGGTAGGTACTAGGGTAGCTGCTTTTGGGGGCCATTTTAAACCTAGCCACCTTCCCTTTTTGTGCTTGAAATAACTAATCTCATTTGGTTATAGATTGGTTTTACCCATTTTATGGCCGATAATTATATATTACCCTTAATGAGAATGACTGGGATCATAACATAGATAATTTGAGGGAACCCATGCATGGGATAAAACATTTAGGAGCTGCCTATGTCCTTTAGTAGTACAGGGGGCAGTCCTGGGGTAAGTTTTCTGTTTCTCCTCCATAGATCTAAGTTGCTCTTGAAAACGGATAGGGATGAACTTTGTTTTCTGTGCATGGGAAATTTGTTCCACAGCAGCAGTGAGATATGCCTGTCCCTCCAAACTGTTCTGTTGATGTTGCATAAGAGGTTTAAATCCCTAGACTAAATATGTCTGATACCATTTTTTTCAAGTTGTAAGTGCTTTTGGCCCAAATTCAGGACTTCATCAGACACATTACTTCAATTTTATTTCATGTTACATATCTTTTGTGACTATATACCAACTGCAAACTTCATTGTAAGCACCCTTTTTCTCATTTTTTCTATATAGGGGTGTGGTATCATGTTAACTGTCATCAGCTCTCTCGATTCAGTGCCACACTCCTGTCTTCTTCAACATTCATGCCTTACTGTCACAGATCTTCTTTCACACAATCCATTCACCTCTTTCCTGGATGTCTTCAATTCCTCTTACCTTTTTCCTGTCTGTCCCAAATCTTCCTCACCGGATTGTCTTCTGCTTTTCTACACATGTGCCCAAACCGCCATAATCTGGTCTCTTTGATCTTTTCTGCAATTGGAGCTACTTTGACTTCTGCTCTTATGTCCACATTTCTTCATCTATCCCACAGTGTGCATCCTACCACCTTTCTCAGGCACTTAATTTCTATCACCTCTAGCATTTTCAACTGTTCTGCCTTTACTGCTCAGGTTTCTGTACTATACAGTAGTACTGGTTGCACCACTGTCTTGTACACCTTACTTTTCAGCTTCTTTGGTGTTCTTCTGTCATAGGCTACACCTGATACTTTATGCCAGTTGGCTGCAGCCCCTCTGATTCTAGCTTTGACCTCTTCATTCAGACTAACCTTCTCCTCAACCACCCCTTCCAGATACTTGAAGTTGTTCTTTCCTTCTTCTGATTTCTCTAATTTGCTGCCATTACCACCATCTTATCTCTGCTTAGTTTCATCCCATGTACCTTCAGATTTGCATTCCATTCTCCTATCCTTTGCTGAAGTTCTAGCTCAGAGTCTGCCTGTACTGCAACATCATCTGAGTACAGCAGCTTTGTTGATCTGTCTGCTCCAACCTGTCTGTAACATAGTCCATTACCAGTATGAGCAGCAGTGGGCTCGGAGCTGAACCCTAGTGTACATCCACTCCCACTGGGAACCCCTTTGTGAGGCCAAACACTGTTTGTACTTGAGTCACTGGGTCCTTGTATATAGCCAGCACTAATTTTACCAATGGTTCTGGGACTTCAAACCACCACAGTACTGCCCAAATCAGCTTTCTTGGGACATTGTCTTATGCTTTCTCCAAATTGAGAAATGCACAGTTGAACTCTCTCCTCATCTCTAGCTTCTTCTCAAGTATCTGTGTCAATGCAAGCATCAGGTCAATTGTGCTGCATCCTGATCTGAATCCGAACTGCTTCTCTCCCATTTTACATTCTACTACTCTGCATATCCATTTATCAATCACCCTCTCCAGAACTTTCATGCAATGTGGTAGGAGTTTGATGCCTCTGCACTGCCTACAGTTGTGGATGTCCCCTTTGTTCTTGTACACTTGGACGAGTATGCTTATTCTCCAATCATCTGGGATACACTTTTCTCTCCACACTGCTCTTAATATCCTCAGGAACTGTTTCTCCCCTATCTCACCCGGCATCTTTTTCATATCTGGTGTGACCTCATCTGAGCCTGCTGCTTTCCCTGCCATCATCTTCCTTAGTGCTGTTCTTACTTCTTCTAAGGTGACCTCTTCTTCTTCTCCCATTGTAGATTGTTTCTGGGGCAGTACATCTTCTGTGGGGTTTTCTTCATTCAGAAGCATTTGGAAATATTCTTTCCATCTGCCTTTGATGTCCTGTGGACTGGTGAGCAGGTTGTTGCTGGCATCCCTATAAAGGGGGTCTGACTATCTTTTTATCTTTCTGTCTTTGCCTTGCAACCTGATATAGTTTCTCTGTGCCCCTTATTGAGTCACTTTTCCCCTTACTTAGTCACTTGCCAACCTACTGCAAACTTAATCTACATTATTTCAGAACAATTGCATTGGTTAAGGACTTAAAGTAATTATGACCATTACTGTATCTATATGTTTATTTAAAGATGCTATTTGAAATGCATTGAACTATGGCTTGCAAGAAAACAGCAAGTATGAATAACATCATAATAACTATTTATTCTGAATATAAAATTTAAAAAGCAAACATCTTTTTTTGTGTTATCAGTGAAATGTAAATGTGCTTGGCATCAGCTGTGCTATTTGTCATTAAATTAAAAGAATGAGACATAATTATACAAACCTGGTGTTTGAATTAACTTGCCATATGTAGATACAAATTTTATAAAGTAAACAATATGATGATAGGAGTATCATGCTGTAATTATCAATGTGGATGAACCAAATACAATAGCACATTTTTACCAATATCTAGGAAAATATTCTTCATTTAAATCTATAAGCGTAGGAAGCATTAGGGAACATATCACATAAAAGAAGAGTGTAGCTGCACCAGAGTCAAGCAAGAGATTTGATTTTGAATTGGACCTCAGAACATTTTTTACTAAAAATTGGAGAAATTTAATGTAAGGGCTGTTTTATTAATGGATTTGCAAATGAGTCTTGATGATTTTCTTTGTCCCATAATCTGGGTTTACTATGAATAATTGCTTTTTGTTTAATATAGAGTGATTTATTTTCCCTGAAACCTAAAATCCTGGATGTTCACTAATCAAAATGCTGACATTCTGAAGGTTCAAGAAAGTCATTTTATTTCAGAGGGAAAGTCCCTATTTCATCCCCCAAGATAGCTTAAACTTGAAGAGATGGGAAAACAATCAAAACACAACTCTCACCTTCTTGCTCTTCTCTGACTCTAACCATCATTATGAGATGCCAGCACCCTTTCAAAGATGATGTTCTCAGAATCAATCAACATACCAACAAACAGTAAGTTTCCTGTAGTTGGCTGCTTACATGCAATAATATTTATTTTGTAATTGGTTTGATCAAGATTTGTGCTGGATGTAATTCTATTAGTTGTTGCTGAATGCTGTCATCACCAAAGACATACTGAGAGTCAGAAAAAATTAGTTTGTATTGAAAAAATATTTCGTATGCATCTAAACAGTTTTTTTTATCTAAAGACTTGTCTGATATCATCAAGGACTTGGTCATTTTTTGCAAACTACTTCAGTGATAATTGGTGAGCATTTTATTAGATGTTTGTTACTGCAAAATAGATAATTGCCATTAACAAGCATATGCTTATTACCCCAAAATACTTGTTGTGTAGCATAAAACACTTTCTATACCAACATGTGACACTTAAAAACAAAGAAAACATCTTTGACATTGGCGAAGACCTAATTAACATCACCAAGAATTTGTTTGATACAACCTAAGTCTTGCTTGGTGTCTACAAAAACTTATTTTGCATTACCCAAAACTCTGCTAAGCTTCACCATGACATGATTTGCATCAATGAGATGACTGGCATGAGTGGATCTTTGTTTAGCATCGCAAAGCTTGTTTGGTATCAGCAAGTTATTATTATTATTATTATTATTGTTATTATTATTATTATTGTTATTATCATTAATAAACAGGGATGTTTAGCATCATCAAATACTTTGCTGGTATTATCAAAAACTCATTTGGAGTTTAATAAATAAACACAACAAGATATTTTGGAGTTGGCGATAACTTGTTTTACATTGGTAAACACATGCTGTACAATGCCAGATATTACTGTGATTAAAAGAAAAAGTTGCCTGAAATAGAAAATGACATGCTTTTTTTGATAAATACTTATTAGGAATTAAAAAAAAAACTATTTGATTTAAATAAATGATTAGTTTTTGTAAAGTAAGAATACAAGATTTTGAAAACTGTTAAACCTTAAATTAATAATCCAAAATAAGATAGTAGATTTAATGCATGTATAAATTAAAGTACACACATTGACTCAATGAACAAGAAGTGGTAAGCATAGCTGGTAATACCAACATGCTCTGTTTCAACACTGGCTTAGAGTACTTGATCACAAGACACACTAGTCTCAATAGTAGTATTTGCATTAAAGTCATTGTTTGCATTCTGAAGCATCTTTGCTTTGCATTTAAATTGACCTTAGTAATGCATGTTAACTGTAACCCTAACCCTGCCCATAATTCCAATCCCCATTAGTTAGCTTAGAAAAACCCTTTATGTAACACTACCACTATACAAGACATCTCAAACACACAGTATGCACAGTAACACACGCAGTACACTGTCTAACTCTTAAATTAAATCTATCTCTAAACATCAGATACTTGCACCTACGCTCTTACAATGTGACCTAGTGCTTGCTCTAACCCTAACCACTAGCACCAGCATGCAGTCCCAACTTCTAACTCACATTCACTTCCACAAATCCTTAATTCTGCTTCTAATAGGCACATCACTCAACCACATGTGCATTCAACCAAGCAAAAATTTAAACATTCGTGTCCACAATCCACCCTTTCATTGAAATAAACATTCAACAAAAATATGGTAACCCAGATTAACGTATGGTATATGTTACTATTCCTTTTGTTAAAGCATAAATGTTAGCCAGCTTTCTTATGTAATCAGGACTATGTTGCAGCAACATGTACTAGGGCACATAAGTTGAATTTAATTAACTGCTTCTTCTGTTGGTTCTGATTTTACCTTAGCTGGTAAGTTGCTGTTGTCTAGCTACCATAAAATTGAAATGCAAGCCAGAAACGTGTGCGTTAAAGAATGTTCTACCCCAACATTTGTTAGAGCACTTAAGTTGATTGGTTATTAGATTTATCAGTCTAATTACACATTACATTATTGTAATCTGGTTATTTAATTGATTGTCCTGGGGTTATTTATTTATTCATTTGCCTTTGTTTACTAAGAAAGTCCAACTGGCAGAGCCCTGTTTCAGCAGAAACCTGGGGAGAAAAGCTCCAACAGAAGACACAACAATAATTTTGAGTAAAATTAAACACAAGTGAAAATAAAACAATCATAAGTTAACATAAGAGTATTATATTAGAGGGTTTAAGGAAAAAATGCAGGGTGTGATTAAAGGAGATATATGCAAATGATATGAATAGAATTTACCTTGTGTGTTAGCAACTAGGATAACAAAAACATGTTAATTAGCATTTCTGGTGGATACATTTTAAAAAAGTAAGATACTTGTGGTAGAGGTAGAAGATAAAGGCAAAAGACATTGTGTTTGAAAGGATTCAGATGAAAAGGGAAAGAAAGAAATTAATAGACAGGAGGTATAAGAGGGAGGACATAATAGAAGTAAGGGGATGTTTGTAAATGAATAGTTTTTGGATATTGTGGGATTATTTACGAATGACCTTGGATGAAGCAGAGAGAAGTAGTGTAGGGCAGTTTTAGAGACGAGTTGAAAAGATCACCCAGGTTGAGATGTATACTGAAAAATCCATTTGGTGAAAAGGTTATGTTTTAGTTGTAATTTAAATTGATGAGGGTTTGTAGTTTCCTGTAGAGACAATGGACGGGAGTTCCAGAATTTGGCTACTTGGGAGAAGAGGGCATCCATTTCAGTTATTTTAGAAGCTGGTACTAGGGACCAGTTTATAAGAGGATCAAAGGGATCAGGAAGAAGAGTACCATGACATGAGTAAAAACAGTGATGCACATTTGTAGGCAAAGTGTAGCATTTTATGAGTTTGTACAGCTGATAGACTAAGGAAATTAGGGAGAACAAGCCAATTTAACTGTATGAGAACTTTGCAGTGATAAGTCAGCTGAATGTGAATTTGGCTATTTTATTACAGGATTGTTCCAGTGTAAAGAATTGGAAGGCTTGAAAGTTGGTAAAAATAAAGATAGCATACAGAAGGGTGAGGAGAAGTAAAGCAGTTGCAATGCTTTGCAGAGGATTTAGTGAGATGGGTTTTGTATCAGTAGAGCGAGTCTGTTCATTTTATTTTTTTATATTTATTTTTCTTCATGATTTTTTGGGTGTAGATGTAACATTTTAGCTTTGATCTATGGTTAGCCTTACTAGTTTAATGTGATTAACTTGTTCAATGGAGGTTCTGTTTGAAGAGGTGTTGGCGAAAGTGATTTAGTGAGATGGGATTTGGTTCAGTAGGGTGAACCTGTTTGTATTATTGTTTATTTTTATTTTTATTCATGATTTGCTGGATGTATATATAAAATTATAAGCTTGTATCTATGGTAAGTCTTAGTAGTTTAGTGTGATTAAGTTGATCAGTGGCGGTACTGTTTGAAGTATTCAGGTTGAATGTGTTTGAAAAGTCATAGTGAAATTTGGAGATGAACAGCACTGGCTTAGATTTTTTTTTTTTTTTTTTTGAGGGGTCAATAACAAGGTTGAATTCATTGAGCTAGGATTCTATGGAAGAGAATGATAGTGACTGGAGTTCATGCTTGGATTTGGTGGAAGAGATGATGGATTGAGCTGTCTACATGCTGTAAATGGTAGTTAATTGATTAAAGGAGAAGATTGTTGAGAAAAATGTTGAATAAGATAGGACCTAATTTGGATCCACATAGGACTCCTACAGTAGTATCAAGAGGAGAGGAGGGAGGATATAATGATTTAAAACTTTGAATTTTGTTGGAGAGGTATGAAATAAAGCATATGAGGGTAGAATTTGAGATACCTATATGTGAAATTTTTTGAGGAAGTTTATTGAGAGAGACTGCATCAAAAGCATTAGAGAGACTGTTAAATGTGGCAGATACCAAGGAGTTATTTGTTTGCAAAAGGATGGAAGAGGTGTGTTAGTATTGTGAGAAGGAAAAAGCATGCTGTTATGAGGCTAGAAGGTTGTTAGAGAGTATGTAGAGGAACAAATGAAAGTATATACATTGTCCAGGATCTTGGATAAAGGAGAGAGGATAATGATAGGCCTGAGGTTATTCATTTCATTTAAAGAGTCATCTTTGTAGAATGAAAAAATGTATGATATTTTTTAGCACTGGGGAAGTGACATTCCAGTATGGCTCTATTGATTAGGGTAGATACAAAGAGGGCAAATACATCAGCTGCAGTTTTATGGTAGCTGCTTAACTATTCTAATCCTGTATTTTAACTGTGATTATTTATTTATTTTACATTTGTTGACCGGGAAAGTCTGACTAGGTTCCACAGATCCTGTTTTCAGCGGAGGCCCGGGGAGAAATGCTCCAGATGCATGTTTTTAGAATGTGGGAGGAAACTGGAGTACCCAGAGGAAACCCATGCGAACGCAGGGAGAACATGCAAACTCCACACAGAAGGCACCCCAGCCGAGAATCGAACCGGAGAACCTCTTGCTGTGAGGTGACAGTGTTAACCACTGCACCACTGCGCCACCCTACTATGTTTTGTGACTATTAAAACTATATCTAGGATTTGTGAATATAATAAATCTTTGTTGATCATAGTATAATGATTTATCCAACCTCATCACTTTCTGTATCTAAAAAAACAACTGACCAGGAAGCCAAAGACCACAACAAATATATCCAACAATGGTAAAAACCACTCCAGTTTTGCAGTTGTTGTAGAAAGAAACAATCCTTTATTGGTAAAACCACTGCAATTTACGGTTAAGCACTTTCGTCTAAACATAGACTTCATTGAACCATGAAAACTCCTCTAAACACTGAATTTAAAAGCTCAGAAAAGTAAAACCACACGCCCAGGGACTGTTAATCAACAGGTAGGCTGGACAAAGCCTAGAATAGTTCTAAAGGGTGTACAAATATCAAAAACACTTACACATTAAAACAAGTAAAAATGGCAAAAAAATCTAAAATGTCAAAATATTACAGAAAGCCATAACAACTGTAAAATGTTTCTCAAACTATGTTGGCTTTTCTTTTAAGTTCACTAACAATGGAGATAGAGTCATTCAATCCATGTGGATTTTCTGCATTTAAAGCCAGCTGCCAATACATCTCACCATGTAGAAGTCAGTTTTCCCAATCACCATCAAAGACACCTGCTTCCATCTGTTCAAGCCCCAAAAAAGTGAACTTCTTGAAACTGGAGCATGTACAAGCATGCCTAGTCAACACACTCTTCATGTTCCTTTTGGATATACTATAATAATGTTGGTATATCCTTTTGTTGAGTGCATTTTTACTCTTACCAATATAGAAGGCAGGGTATGACATACATTTTGCCAAGTAGACTAACCTCTCTGATTGGCAATTGAACTTACCACAGACGTTCATACCCCTAATTTTTTTTCTATTCTGTCACCTTCATAGCTTTTTTCAATATAAGTACACCGATGGCAATATCCACATAAACAGCTAGTTTCTCCAATAGTCATTTTATATTAGGCTTATTCTTAAAGGTACATAAATTAAGGGAAATGAGGAAGATTTTGTTTGAGTCCCTCATCACAATGTAAGATGATTCAATTTCTCTGCACTACTTTTTGGATGTCTTTAGAGTCCAATGAGTAAAGTAAAACCATATTGGTGTGACCAAAAGTATCCTTACATTCATTTCTCTTGTCTTTTGACTTAATATTATCAAGGCCATACCAAATAATAGGTGCGTATCTATTCCCCCGGATTCTCAAAAGCTTGCATGGAATGCAAGATTGGTGCAGGAGCACACGCAGGCAATATGTCTGCCGTGCGATCCAGGAACAGCCTGCAGGGGCATATGTGAGGAATTCTGCACTAATTTTGCATGGACTAAGCGCTGGTATGCAAATCACCCCATTTGCAGGTAAATTCCATGCAAATGAGGTGATTTTGCAATCCAGGAAGCTTGCAACAGTCCGTGGAAGACTAGTGCTATCTGTAGAAATGTATTTGGTTAATAACCGAGTACATTTCTGCAAAATCCAAAACAGAGCTATGATAGCTCCAGTTAAAGGCTGCATATTATTGAGGAAGCATGCCAATGGCCAAGTATAAGGCCATTGGCATTGCAAACAATACAAAAAATAAAAAATCAACTTTATTTTATATTTAGCCAATCTCGGCTGTTTAAGTATAGGGCAGCGGCACGCAAACGGGATTGGGAGGAAAATAACAAAATAAACCTAAAATAAGCATTCTTACTAAAATCACTATTCTGCCATGCAAGTCAATGGCAGGCAGAAGGCAACATGGCCAGTGAGTAGTGGTTGCTAAGGGGGGAGGCTCAGTGTGAGACATGTGACTATGCATTAGCAGGCAATCCTGTGCAAATGAGGGGAATGTTAGCGAATCCCAGTTTTCCCCAGCATGTGAGTCAAGTCCCAACAGTGTAAGGGTATGAATAGCTGTGTGCAAGCCTAGAAGGTAGGTGACAACATGGGGGGAGTGTCAGGCATACTGTAAGCTAGGGGGTGTGACTAAACCTCCCTAGCAATCGTTACAAAGCGTAAGCGGGTGTGAGCGCCGCACAACTGGGTTTTATAGCAAGAAAAAGGAAGTTAAACCTGGAAATAGCAGCACTGTGCACATTTGAGCACTCTGTTTGAGCGGCGTACACACAAGCTTAAACTGGAAGACAATGGGAAGGGAAAACAGCAGTAGGAAGGTATTCAAGGAGAACTAGCATAGCTGGCAGGTGAAATGTATCAGAATCAGCCAATTACACAGGCAGCAGACCAGCCCAGCCCAGAACACTACTATAAACTAAGCAGGGAAATTTTAACAAACAAATCTACAAAATGAGAATGGCTGCAGCAAGCAACATAGAACAACATGTGCAAGAGGCTGAGTGTAGTGTGGATGTGAATGCTGTCGAACAACCCACAGTGAGGAGACGGAGAAGAGTGTACAGACCTAGGGTAACCTACCAGGGGCTACATGAGCTGGAGATAGTGGAGCGCTATAGGGTGGACAGAGACCTCCTACAGCAAATTGTTGAGGTGTGCTGGCCACACCTGACACACCAAACTGACCGAGGGAAACCCATCCCAGTGGATACCAAGGTATGTGTAGACCTAGGTATACTAGCCACAGGTACCTCCCAAAGCACAACTGGGGATATCATGGGAATCTCACAGACATTCCACCAGTTCCTGGATGCCATGTCAGCACATGCCAGTGACCACATATATTTCCTCAACACCTGTGAGGTGTTGACCAGCAATATGCATCTCTTCCACCAAATAGCAGAATACCCTGGGTTGTGGGTGCTATAGACTGCATGCACATATGCATCAAAGCACCACCCGGTGAGCAGGGTAGAGCCTACATCAACCACAGGGGCATCCCCTCCATCAACTGTCAGGTCGTATGTGATGCCCATGGCATTATAATGAATGTGTGTGCTGACTGCGCTGTAAGTTATGACGATTCCCACATATGGCATCTGACACAACTGTACCAGAGATTTGCCAATGGGGACATCCCCTATGGTCACCTAGTGGGGGATGCTGGGTACACACTGGAGCCGTGGCTGATGACACCCATCAGAAATGCACGCACACCTGAACAACAATGCCATAATGAAGCACATGCACAGGCCCGACATATAATAGAGCATGTGTTTGGGAGGATCAGGTCACAGTTCCAGTGTCTGGACACATCCGGTGGAGCCTTGCAGTATTCCCCAGCTACATGTACCCAAATTGTTATGGTATGTGCTATGCTACACAATATGATTCTGTGGAAACAGCTGCAGCAGGAACAGCATGGGGCAGGGCCACACAGCCCCCCACCAATGCCAAGGCCTGCACAGGCACAGAGTGACCCAGAGGAGGAACAACCTGAGCCTGCCCCAGTAGGCAGAAGGAGGCATGCCCAGTATGCCCTGGCCTTGGCAAAGAGGCAACGCATAACACATGCACTGACACAGTAGGGACCCAGGGAATGACATCTCTTTGACTAGCACATACAGTAAACGGGATGCCAAACATGACACTACCTGTGCTCAACCATGTATAGGGAGTGTACTATGTGCATCCTACATAGGCAGCTCTCCAGCACCATCCACAAGTCTGGCACACCCTCAAGGTAAGTCAATCAATCTACCAATTGCCAAATGGAGTAGAATGTGTTGTTACCTGTAGATATGGTATGGATGTGAGCATGCAAGGGAATTGGGTGACTAAATGTTATGGCAGCAGACAGTAGACAGCTATAGTGGCACCATGACATCTGTAACACATACTGGAGTCACCATAGTAGCCAGTACTACACAGGGTGACAAACCCCACTGCAGAAACTGTGCTGAGTGACATGTGTGTCCATATGCCCCACACATGCCAGTCAGGACAGCTCACATACCCAACAACAGTCTCAGTCAGCAGGACAGGTGTAGACAAACCCAAACAGAGCCTGTGCCATGGCCCAGAATGATGGCTATGGTTAACCTCCCCCCAGGCCTACACAGACAGACCACAGCAAGGCAGGCAGTGGGATATTAGTTCTGGAGGGTAGGATGTCAGACAATAATATGTAGGGCAACCAAAGCCACTATCTGTAGTACACTGGTATGCCTCTAGTCAGCATGATAGTTAACAATACAGAATGAAATGGAGTACCTGACATACCAGTACAGTCATAGCAAATGTAGTAATGTCATAACAGTCAGTTGTGCCCCCCAACCCTGTGTAGAAATAGTGAGGTGTGCGCCCCCATTCTACGCAGTAATGTAATAGCAGTCAGGTGTGCTCCCCAACCCTGTGTAGAAATGTAGAAATACTTAAGTGTGCCCCCTCATCTGACATAGTAAGGTAATAACAGTCAGGTCCCCCCCCCCCCACTCCTGTGTAGAAATGTAGAAACAGTCAGGTGTGCCCTCCACTGCTATGCAGAAATGTAGTAATGGTCAAAGCCAAATGATCGATGGATACCCTGCAGAGACAGCATGCTACCTGTCAGTGTACAATACAAAGGTCAGCACTGCAGCACAAACTACCTGGACATGATCCACACATTCAATACAGATGGCCATACTGGGCATGCTCACACACTTAGAGAAATGAAGGCAATGTCAGTCAACAACATACTGAAAGGTCATACTGGGCATGGCCACAAACAGAGAAATTAAGGCAATGTCAGTCAACAACATACTGAAAGGTCATACTGGGCATACTCACACACTTAAACACATGAAGGCCATGACTGCAAACATCAGTGGACCAGACATATCTGGCAGTTGCAGTTGTTAGTGCAGACACTCGTCAGTATGCACCACTCATGGCTTGCACACACAGTGAAGA
The DNA here is from genome assembly GCF_019279795.1 of Protopterus annectens. NCBI lineage: Eukaryota > Metazoa > Chordata > Ceratodontiformes > Protopteridae > Protopterus > Protopterus annectens. Next base: position 221,439,314 of record NC_056751.1, read on the forward strand.
GGAATACAGACATATATGTTAGGACAACACACTATAATAAGCCAAAGGTAGATGTAGATAGATGTGTGGAAGAGGGTGACTGTGACAAGGAGCCACCCAAGCCTGTCCCACCCAGCACACAGCCAAAGGGTCCCAAACACATGAGGTGCAGATGTCACTCACTGCAAATACTAGCCACCGGTATCTGTCAGCATTACAGTCTATGTGGTGCACGTGCCAACTGTGCAACATGGCTGTACAAGGAAGTAGTCATCTAGCAGCTGTATACATGTACCTGAGACATTAGACCTGGTGTGTGACCGCATGTGACATGTCAACCCCTAGATGAATGGGTTATGGCCCATGCACACACCACCCTCCCCATAGCCCTTCTATGACAAGCCTGCTCAGGTCATCCAATGTGAAACTCACCATTGGGTGAATTGCAGCTCAGTGATCTCTGTGGTGCATCCCATAACTGTGCACTGCTGTAGTGTGATAAACTAGTTAGGTAGGGGTTCTAACCCCAGACTTGGCAACTGTGTGTGTGAGTCTGTGTTTGTGTGTGTGTCTGATTGTGTGTAGAGCAATGCTTTTTAGGGTACTCACACTCCTTACAATTCATATACTCAGCTTTGGCAAGGCTGCTGATGTCACCCACCTAGAAATACACCTCTGGGAAGTTTGTAGTCCAGTAATCTCCGTAGCAAGTCCTGTAACTGTGTATTCCTGTAGTGGGATAAAATAATTAAGTAAGAATTCAAACCCCAGACTTGGCAACTGTGTGTGTTTGTGTGCATGTCTGACTGTGTAGAGAACAATGTGTTTTAGGGTACTCACACTCCTTACAATTCATATACTAAACTTTGGCAAGGCTGCTGATGTCACCCACCTAGAAATACATTGCTGTGAAGATGGTAGTCCAGTAATCTCCATAGCACGTCCTGTAACTGTGTACTGCTGTAGTGTTATAAAGTAATTAGGTAGGTGTTATAGTCCCAGATATGGTAAGTGTTTGTGTGTCAGTCCAACCTTGTCTGTGTAGAAAACAATGTTTTTAAGGTACTACAATTCATATACTCAACTTTGGCAAGGCTGCTGATGTCACCCACCTAGAAATACACCTCTGGGAAAATTGCAGCCCGGTGATCTCTATAGCGCATCCTGTAACTGTGTACTGCTTTAGTGTGATTTCAAACTGTGGTAGGGTTCCATCCCCACTCATGGCAGTTCTGGGTGTTTTGTGTGTGTTTCAATGTCTGTGTATGGAGCAATGCGTTATAGGCTAGTCACACTCAGTACATTTCACAGCGCCTACTTTGACAATCCTGCTAATGCCATTCATTGTGGAATACACCTTTAGGGAAGGAGTTCTCTAGTAGTTCCCATGCTGCGTCCTATAACAGCTCCATGCTGTAGTGTGGTATAGACCCCTGTTAGGGGTTCTATACCCACACAAGTTGGTTATGGATGTTTTGTGTGTGTGTCACTGTCTGTGTAGGGAGCAATGCATTCTAGGCTAGTCACTCCCAGTACATTTCAAAGGCCCTACTATGGCAATCCTGCTGATGTCATTCATTGTGTAATACACCTTTGGGGAAGGAGTTCTATAGTAATGTCCATGGTGTGTCCTATAACAGCTCCATGCTGTAGTATGATATAGATCTCTGTTAGGGGTTCTATATCCACACATGTTGGTTGTGGATGTTTTGTGTGTGTGTCACTGTCTGTGTAGGAAACAATGCATTTTAGGCTAGTCACTCGCAGTACAGTTCAAATGCCCTACTTTGGCAATCCTGCTGATGTCATTCATTGTGTCATACACCTTTGGGAAAGGAGTTCTATAGTAATGTCCATGGTGCGTCCCTTAACAGCTTCATTCTGTAGTGTGATATAGACCTCTGTTAGCAGTTCTATACCCACACATGTTGGTTGTGGATGTTTTGTGTGTGTGTCACTGTTTGTTTAGGGAGCAATGCATTTTAGGCTAGTCACTCACAGTACATTTCAAATGCCCTACTTTGGCAATCCTGCAGATGCCATTCATTCTGAAATACACCTTTGGGGAATGAGTACTCCAGTAACATCAGTGGCGCGTGCTATAACTGTGTAGTGCTGCAATGTAGTAAACTAGTTAGGTAGGGGTTCTACTCCCACACATAACAGGTGTGTGTGCTTGTAACCCATAGAAGTGAGTGTGTGGCCAATGTGGAGTGGGTTTTGCATATTTCTTATATGGTGGCCCTACTGTATACTACAATGTCCACCATACAGGGAAAACAGATGTGAAATAGCTGAGAGGCTGGGGTGCAATGCCATAACCATACATGTGACATCAAGGCCAGGCAATCACAGTTAGCAACCCCAGTATTACCCAGAGCACACTCTCAAACTATGTCTCATACACACACACATGCCTAGGCAACAGCCAATATGTGGGTAGTACACTGCATATTGGCCACTGATTGATTCTGAAGAGGTCTCCGGTACCGAGACGAAAGCGCTCAATCCTGTTTTATTTTTGTTATGGAATACAGTTCATATTTTGCTACTCTTGTTTTTCGATGATTCCTGGAATTATTGGTGGAGTTTTTGAAGCAAGAAGACAGCCTTTATAGATCCGTGGTGCTGTGTTTTATTTTTGGTACTGTTGCTATTTTCGATTGATTACTAAGAAATAAAAATAAATATAAGATGATCCCCGGGATTCATGAAGCTCGGCGGAAGGCCAGCGTTAGGCTTGCGCCGACCATGCGGCATGAAGATGGCACAGTAGCACCAAATGCATATTAATGAAGGCGTGCTGCCGCCATAGCCACGTGCATAGGAAAGGAGTGCGAGTGCATAGGGTGTGTCGAAGTGCCGCATGGAGGCATGGAAATGTCAGCTGTCGACGTGCAACCTAAAATGCTTGCATATAACAATTTGCAAGCAATAGTAATCACATCTGTCAGTGTCCATGGATACTGAAACGTATGCAAAGCATGCAAGACAGTTCCTGCGAACACAAAATGAAGAAGCAAACACAAATGCACAGTAGGGAATAACGGGTCCCTATCCCACGAACAAATGACATTGAAAACCATGTGCCCATAGTCCAACGCAGTGTAGATAGTTATACCAAGTGGAAGTGAAACGCATCATATGTTAGCGCGCTGCCAATAGGTACGTCCAGCCCAATGGTCAGGGTCACCAGCTGACCCATATTGTGAGGGAGGGTACACAGCTAGGCAGATGTGTCCATAAAAATGTAAATATCTAGCAACTGTATGACTGAATTATATCCCACAATGCATGTAATAGTCGCATACAATAGGTATGTCCGTATTTCACATACCAAATGTGACAGGAAATAGAATAAGCATGTAAACAAAACAGAAGGAGCATATAAACTGCTACAACAATAAGGCAACATGTAGGCTGAAAGGAACAGTATTATCCATAGCGTTGACTGTGGGTACGTGTTGTCCAGTACATTCAGATATGTGTCCGGAATATATCCCATCCTGGACATAGGAAAAGGTGGTATCCTACCAATGATTAGAACAGTCGGCCAAAATCCGCACATCAGCGGCCCAAGCCGAACTTGTCAGGATGGGTCACAGTTGAACGGGTATTACCCGGGCATACCAACCATGTCATGAAAGTTAAGTATGGGCGTGTACCTATGTGCGTGAGGTATAGCATGTGGAAAGTCAAACATGGCAGGGTAGTCCACACAACCATACAGGTACCTGACATATGTAGGGTATGCAATGTGTTACCTTGACCATGTCATGGGCCATCAACCAAAGCAGTGATGGATGGAGTGTCAGGAATATGTGTGTGGGGGGATGGGTAATGGTATAATCCTCCAAGGCGACACTGTGTCGTATGCAGAATAGGTGAATCGGAGGTGTATGAAGGAGCAGCGAGTGAAGCAGAAAGAAACACAAAAACATGTATATACATCTGCAATACAACCAGACAGGCCATACTGTAGAACACAATCCCACAAACATATGAATATTAAAATGTGCAATACAAATGTATAGACATGTCACCGGCACATACCCACAGATTGGTCCTGATGGAACTGGCCATATCAAATGCAACACACCTGGATGCATAATGGAATACCCAGCATCCCCTCCACAGCACACAACCCGCCCCAATACCTGAACGTCCACCAAATTCAGCCATACTTGGCCTACTAGTTTGGTGCAGCCACATCTACACATACTGACCACTACGCATATGTAGTAGGTAGTGTCACCCTAGGTAGTTTCAGGATTGCAAACTATGTATCCCTTGCATGTAAAACCCCCAGCACATTTTCGTAATGCCAGAAGAATGTTCGTTATTGGTCTTGTTTTGGTCTTGTTAAATTTTTGGGATATCCCTCATGGGATAAGTAACCTGTGTAAACATTAGAATGGTTATGAAGACACGATGTCCAGTCCTGTAGATATCTGGATACAAGTTGGAATGTGCAGTAGTGGTGCACGAGACTGTCCAGCCCTAGATGGTCATGCAGAACCAACTACCCAGGGTCAAACACCTGCCCGTGACGCACGTGTCCCGACATGAATAAGCGAGAGAATATATTGCACACATTCGCATAGTGGCCCATGGTATATGGGTGATGAAGGCACTGACATAAACAGGATACCCCCTGATCCACTGTGTGAGGGACAAGTAATGTGTGTGTAGGTATGACCTGACCAACAATTATAGAATGCCAAATGTCCTGTGATTGTAGGAAATAACTATGTACCATACTGCATGTAACAGTTTCCTAAAGCGGTCACGTCAGGACAGAATAAACGTAATTTGTACAAGAAACAGGCAAACAACATAAGTGCCAAAGGTATAGGCTCACAGCTAGGAAACAAATGAATGTTCTAAACCTGCACTGACCGTGGCTATGTGTTGGCCCAAACAGTCTGGTGTCCACAGTACGGTTACCATCTGTCTCACTTTGCGAGAGACAGTCCCTCTTTGGACAGTTGTGTCCTGACAAAATATATTAAAAATGTCAAATGTCCTGAGATTGTAGGACATAATTATGTCCCATATGTTATGTAATAGTTGCATAAAATCATTATATCTGTATCTAAAATACCTAAATGTTACAAGAAACAGAATAAGCAACTAAACCGCTACAACAATAGGCTTTTATGTAGGCAAATAAGTAAAGTTCTATCCTTTGTACTGACCGTGGGTATTTGTCGGCCTGTAAAATCTGATGTGTGTTCCGAAAATGTCCCATCTTGGCCATTTGAAAAGGTGGCAACCCTAGTCCCCAGAATAAATCCCAACCTGTACATATGACAATGTCAATGCTACCAATGGTCAGAGCATTTGCACAATAACTGGCCAGCCTCTTAACCACTCACAAAGCCAGTGACCATTGGAGGAAAGGTGTTGAATGAGAATGACTACTTACAACAATGAAGAGTAATAGATGCATTTAACTGCAGAAAATTAGTAGTATTACACGTTCCAAGTTAATAGTACTAATATGGTAGAAGTGTCCATGATTGTCCCTGAGTTGTCATAGCCTTGTCCTTGTCACTGTAGAAACGAGTCCCCGAGTATCACAGAGGTCCGTACACATAAGTACACCAACCAACTGTCACATCTGTTGACAGGACTATTGCATACCTGTAGTGAATTTATAACTGATGTCCAGAATAATATTCATTGCATCTATTAATATATGAAATGGTCAGATGGGAAGGGAAACACGTGGACCCCCCCCCCCCAACCTGCATTATGTACTGGAACCACTCCCCACCCTAAATTATGCAGCACCGACCTAATAATGTTGGCAGAGGTGCACAAACACTTGCATCTGTAAACACAGGTAGAATGTTAAAATCTGGAATAACTCTGGCGATGTGCTACATCTGATTTTTGAACATCACCAGGGCAGTTCTAGTCACCAGTCAGCCGAACCTAAACCCAGACCAACACATGAACACCCTGACAATCAAACATGCTTATGTGCGAGGTCTATAAGCGTAGGAGTTCTGAATATCCTTGGAGTGAGTAGACATGCAGCACGGGTACAGAGCAGTAGGAAACAGGAAATGTCCTAAGTGTAGTACTGTGGTTTTCCCAGCAGGAGAATGGATGCCTGCTGTGTAAGGGAAGCAGTGAGGTGCATGTCAGAGTAGCTATGAACCATGGGTATACATATAAATGAGTCAGAACAACAATAGTGTAGTGGTTACAGCATCCGCCCAACGTAAAGGCATTCCCGGTTCAAGTATGACTATAGCACATATTAATTGTGTAATGAATTCCTCTGTGCTGTAAAGCCAACATTTATACATGTAAAGGTGATCGCGTTCGCATGGGTCTGTTAACCAGATTCCATCAAAGTGGTACTTTCATAAGGAATAAGGCACATGTAATCCCAAAGAAGTGCCTGTAAACATATGTAACTCAGAATAAGGAGATGCAAGTGCACCTGTGCGGGTGTACGCAGCTATTAGCATAGCAAATGTATGTTGTCTTGTACAGCTGTAACTTTTATATATATAGATAGATAGATGTGTGTATAGATAAATATCCGCAGACATAATAGAAATATGCAATTATATATCTACATATATCCCCGGGATTCATGAAGCTCGGCGCAAGGCCGGCGTAAGGTCTGCGCCGGCGGTGCAGTGAATAGCCGGCGCAGTAGCGCCATATGCATATTAATGAGAGTGCACCGCAACCACAGACACGTGCGTAGTGTACGTGAGCGAGCCCAGGTAGGATGCGTCTGGAGGTGTGTCTAAGCCGGCATGAGGTGAGCAACCTAATGTGCTGGCAGCCACGGTCCGCCCATAATAGTAATGGCAGCAGCCAGGTCCCGTGCAGAATGAAACGCACGCAGAGTATGCAACATAGTACCCGTCCCAAATAAACGGAGAAGCAAATACAAGCCACGAAGGCTTAAGTGTACCCATCCAAGGAGCAAAGGATACGCATAAGACCGCGCGTTTGTCCCACAATGCACCGTCAGTGGTTACACTCAGAGAAGGTGTACGCACCGACATAGGAGCAGCGACTAAGGTCACCACCTATTCCACTCTGGGTGGGGCAGTCTCTCTATGGGCAGTTGTGTCCCGAAAAAACGTATTAAAAATGGCAAATGTGCTAAGATTGTAGGACATAATGATATCCCGTATGTAATGTAATGGTAGCATGAATTGGTTATTTCTGTAACTGAAATACCTAAATGTCACAAGAAACAGAATAAGCAAGCAAACTGCCACAACAATAGATTCCAGCTATAGATATGTAATGGTACTTAAACTGGAATTGGTTA